>NC_056741.1:606501125-606801125 GCF_019279795.1 Protopterus annectens | reverse complement strand
AACTTTATCTAATACTGTACTTTGCATACATACACTTTGCATACATGTAAACTGTGGACCTAACACTATTGATTGTGAACTACAAACTACCTTTTTAATACTGTACTATACTTTTCATATTTAACTGTGGAGCTTTTCTCCCCGGGCCTCTGCTTAAAAAGGGAAATCAGCTCAGTTGGGCTAACCTGGTCAACAAATGTGAAATAAATAAATACATTTCTGTCCTATAAACTTTAGATGCCTTTCACACATCAAACTGAAGTTCTGAATTTGCTTCCCATTGCAGCACATTTGGGATAAGTGAAGGTTACTTTGCAGCCTGGGGAAGTTTTACTTGCAGCTCAATACTAATATAGCAATAACCCACGCCTGGGTGTGGGTAATGCTGGATTTACACACGGTTGGCGTGGTTTGGTCACGAGGGCGAAGCCCGAGTGGCCAAACAAAGCCAACTGTGGGTAAATCCAGCATTACCCACACCCAGAAGTGGGTTATTGCTATTATACAATGACATTATTTAAGAAAAAAAAATTTACTTTTCTTAAATAATGGCATTGTATAATGCCTCCTTGCTGCCCTTCCGCAGCTGTCGTATTCTGCGGCAGTTCTGATGTACTGCACATGCATATGCCTACGCAGTACATCAGAACTGTGGGCAAAAGCAAAGGAGAAAGCAAGATCTCCGTTGCTTTTTAAAAACTTTGTCGCTATGTTAAATGAGTTTAACATAGCGAGACAGCTTTAAAAAAAGCAACGGAGAATCTCTGTTGCTTTTTTTAAAGCTGTCTCGGTATGTTAAACCCATTTAACATAGCGAGACAGTTTTGAAAAAAGCAACGGAGAAAGCAATATCTCCGTTGCTTTTTACAAACTGTTTCGCTATGTTAAATGGGTTTAACATAGTGAGACAGCTTTAAAAAAAGCAACGGAGAATCTCTGTTGCTTTTTTTAAAGCTGTCTCTGTATGTTAAACCCATTTAACATAGCGAGACAGTTTTGAAAAAAGCAACGGAGAAAGCAAGATCTCCGTTGCTTTTTACAAGCTGTCTCGCTATGTTAAAGGAGTTTAACATAGCGAGACAGCTTTAAAAAAGCAACAGAGAATCTCCGTTGCTTTTTTTAAAGCTGTCTCACTGTTAAACTCGTTTAACATAGCGAAACAGTGAGAAAAAAAGAGTTATACTAATGGAAAAAGTCCGGGCGACCGGACCTTTTCCATTACTATAACTCTGATTTACAACGTGCACGCTGACTAATCAGCGTGCACGTTTTTGAATATTAATGGGGGGGGGGGAGTTGTATAATGCCTGCTAACATTCCTTCTGCTGTTGACAATGAAAGGTGTTTACAGGTCTGCTACATTACTATAAGTAAATAACTTTTGTTTGTTTAAATTAAGGAGTAGTGTGATGCACAAAGCTTTATACCTACACATACAAAAAAAGCAGAAATGCTGTCCGTGCCTTCAGATTTTTGCAGAATGTTCATATTTTTGCCTCAATTTTGGCCTGTTCCTTGTAAAATTTGTGATTTTCTGGCAAATTGCTGAGGGTTGAAGCCACTAAGTAATGACATACATTTGAGTTTTAGACTTAATACCCTTCTGAAAATGCATGCCTTACACAAATCCTGTTATTCTAGCAACTTTCTAAGTTCATAAGAGCAATGTTTAAAATTTTAACTATTTTTGAGCTTTTGTCCCCCTATTATTTTAGGCTTTGTCCAGATTTCTTGCACTAAGAGGTTGAAAGAAATGCTGTTAGTTAGATGTTCATTATGCCGATGACTGCTGCAGCAACCTTAGCTGTATGAGTAATATCCTGCCAAGGATATCACAGCCTGCCAACGTCCAATTCTTCCAGTATCTTCCATGTCCCCAGACTGTCAGGCAGCTAGAGCTGAGCTGACTCCCAAGACAAAGTTGGGTACCAAGCCCTTCAGAGCTTTACTGCTGTTAAAGAGCACACTTATGAGGCCTTTGAGGATCAGTAATCATCTTATGCTGTCCCTTTGCTGTGCAGATAAGTTCCCTTTGGGGGAAAAACTTCCATCCAGTTGTATTTGTTGATTTATTAATACTTCCCTCTTCAGGAAAGTTATTTTTAAAGTTAGGAGTTTGTGTTTTAACAGAATATCACAAGACTGTATTGTACTTTCAAATTAGAGCATTTTTCTGTTAGTTTAAAAGTTGTTTAAAATACTTACAAAACATTTTCTGTGGGGAAATTGTATTCATGTAACATTTTGGGGCTGTAAAGTGTTTTAAAGTGCTTTTTACTCTGGTTTTATGTTACAAAAAGACTACATTTTTACCGACTTTTGTTGCTTAATTTCCCTGGGAAGGAGGCACCGTTTTTGGCTTGACCATGGAAAAAGTCTGTCCCAAGGTCTGTCCATGTTCCAGCAACAAAAAGAAAGTTAAGCAAACAGCCTTTGCCACCACAGCAGGCTAGCAATTTACCTCAGCCGCAGGTGGGTGACTCTACTGTGGCCATTTGTTTACCTCAGTGCATTCATCTTTTACCCTGCATCCCACTGGTGTAGCACCTTCTGCCACTATGGACCAGGTGTTAGCCATGTCCTCTGCAGCTCTTGGGTTCCCTTCAGTGGGCAAGGGAGAGCCACAGTTATTGGTCCTGATAGAGGAATCAGGGAAGGCTTCCCAGCGTTGTTAAAATGTTGTGTCCATCCCTGGAGAAGCTACTGCTACCATTTATAACACTGTTTGCTCTATTTTTTCTAACAAAAAGAAACAAAAAAACTAAACTTGTGTCTACTCTTTCTCAAATTTCCTTAGACAGGAGTAGTTTAATTGGTCTGACTCAGGGTTTTATCCAGGCTTTTGTTCCTTCTTATTTATTGCTTTCTGGTAAAAGAAGGATAGTTCCTTTCCTAAGGAGAATCAAGATTCTGAATCTGGACAGAAAGATGAAGGAGCAGATACAGGTTTTCTTACCAGTTTCTGATTCTCCCTTTGTGGCTCCTATTCTCTTTGAAACTTTTTTTCCAGAATGTGCCAGTGGTCTCAGTGGGAGTATACTGAGGTTTTGCAGTCCCCCAAAAATGTTATGAACTTTCATAGAAGGAATTTTGTGAACCTTCACCATTTCCTTTAGTTCTGTCAACACTGGAGAATGTGTGTGTATGTCTGCCTGTATTTTTCCTGATAGCCATCCTACTGTTTGTGAAAAGCCAGAATGTATAACATTTCTCAGTCTTTAAGTTTTTATGGAGTGGTTGCAGGGAAAATAGTGTATGCTTCTGCAACTTTGATATTTTGGAATTTTGTGCTGTCTGGTTCACATGCTAATGTTTATTCCCCATAATTGTGAAATTATGAGAAATGTTTGGTCTGCATTTTCCTGTGAGGAAGCCTCTGCTTTAAATTATTTAGTTTCTTCTATTGTACCAGCCATTGCTCCCTGGTTACAGAGTGTGTATGACTCTGTTGATAAGTTTTCCAGGGCTGTAGCCCTGCATTGAGAAGATTTGCCTGGCTGCATTCTTGGAACCTCCCAAGATGATGTGAATAATGAGGTATTATATTCTGTTTTGGACAGAGATATCACATTTTTGGTTCTTCTGCAGCAGAGGTGATTAAAAAGTGTGATGAAAGGGTATGTTAAATCAGGGAATCTCTAAGATTTTCTGCCTTCCTTTTTCTAATTTTCTAAGGGATTCCCTAACCCCTCTTCCAATTTTGGTATAATGGCAAGGGTGTTCCAAAAAAGAATTCAAGAATCCCCAAAACCACGGACAGTACAACTAGTCAGTTTGCCTATTTAAGGGACTTTGCTCCCTTTTCCCTTCCAGAAAGTCAGACTCTCCATTTTCCTCTTTGGCAACAGATAGTTTTAGACAAATGAGTTCTGAAATCATTCATCAAGGTAACAGATGGCAGTGAGAGGATATTCCTCCTTGCCAGGAGGTTATTCCTTATCCACTAGACCAGACTCTGTTATTTTCACTTGTCCTTCATGACGTTATTCCAGGGAGTAATAAAACCAGTTCATCTTTCCCAGGTTGATAAAGGTCTTTGTGCCAAATAAAGAAGGCACTTGGAGACCAGTTCTGAATCTTTCTTCTTAGATCTGTTTGTGATAGTGCCTAAGTTCAAAATGATGTCACTTCACAATCTGTTACCTCTTGTTCCTCATTCAAGTTTCCTGGTAACAGTACATTTAAAAGATGCTTATCTCATTCCTTTTCATCCAGACTTCAGGCATTTCTTAAAGTTTGTGTGTCTGGATCACTTTTTATCGGTTCTGTGCTTTACCCTTTGGATTTATCCACTGCATCAAGTGTTTTCACCAAGTGATTAACTCCACTTATAGCCTTTTGCAGGCTACAGGGTATCCATTTTCTTTTTTCCATATTTAGTTGTCTTGCTTATCATTGTAAAATCTTTTTCAGTGTCAAGAATCTCTCACTTTGATGAGAGATCTCTTACACAAGCTGGGATTACAAATGAACATTCAAAAGTCCTTGACTCCTTCACAAAGGGTTGTGTTCCTGGGGTCTCAGCTAAACACATCAGTTCAAAGAGCTTTTCTTCCACAGGAAAAAAATAGATCTATGGTTTTCCACTCAGACCTCGGTCACTGTGAGGGAATAGCTCAGGATTTTTGGATCGCATGGCATCTATATTCTCATGATAAGCCTGGCAAGACTCCAAGTGAGAAGGTTATATCTGAAGTCTCTCTGGCTCTAACATCAACATCCCTAGTCTTTTCAAATCCCAGTGCAAGGGTTTGTCAGTAGGAAAAATAATTGGTGGAGACAGCAAATACCCTAAATTTGGGTTTCCGTTATCCTTTTCTGTTCCAAAGCAGTCAGTTCTCACAGACATCTTGGACTTTACTCTGGAAACATTTTCTTGAGGGGATAATAGTGCAAAGTGTTTGGGACACCCAGGACAGATGCAAGCATGTTTTTATTTATTTGACATTTGTTGACCATGAATGTCTGACTGAACCTTTGTACCCTTTTTCAGCAGAGGCCCGGGGAGAAAAGCTCCACAAAGTATTACTTGCAACATAAAAAAGTTTACAAACAATACAGTATACATGAGGTAATATAAACATGCATTATAATGCTTGGATTCCCACTTGTAGCATGAGTGTTTAAAAGGTGTTATTTACAAAAAAGGCAATAAAACAATATGTTAGTCATTGATATATCTCCAATACATAAGGAATTCCCAATATAGAGGGGATATAGTGACAATTAATTCAGAGTTTAAGATAAGAGTATAGAAAGTACTGTATAACAAATCGTGGTTCTTACAGGTAACAGGATGTATATCAGTAATCAAAAGCAGAAGGGAAGTTGCTAGAGAGAGCAGGTGATAGAAAAAGGTTATGTGCCAAGAGAAAAAAAAGGGGGGTGGCTATTGGTAAGAGAAGAAAAAAATAGAGATTTTTTTTTTTTTTTTAAATTTATAAATAGGAGAGGAGAGTAGTAGTAGTAGTTATAATCAAATGAAATCTAAGAAAGGGTAGTAAGCTAAGTGGGAAAAGGAGGGAGGGAAGTAAATGAGTAGTGGAGAAATTTAGTGAAAAAAAGTATTGAGTCAAGGGTTCTGTGGCTAGAATTAAGTATGAATTGAGAAGGGGCTGTATGCAATGGGGGGGGGTCAGGTGATTAAGTTCATGGTGGTTGTGTACATGAGCAAGTCCAGGTATTAGTAAAATGGACTTTTAGGGCAATTTTAATTGGTTGGGGTTGTGGGTTCTGATTGACATAAATATAGATGTTTGCCCCTGATCTTGGCAATTAACTCTCTGAATTATATTTGGTTCCCAGGACCTCTTCAACTTGTTTTAGACAGTCATGCAGTACATTTGTCAAGCAGGGGGTAAACGGGTCATACCTCCTTTGCAGATTAGCCATGTTAACTTAAGATATAGCTTCAGAGCACAGGCTTACTCTGTAGGCATCCTTCATTCTGTCAGAACAGTATTGTGTGGCAGATGAGCTGAACAGGGCAGACCCTCACGTATGCATACTTGATCAGGGTGCTTTCCAGGATTTGATCCATCTGTGGAGAGTTCCTCTAGCAGACCCATTTACCTCCATTCTAAATCAGCTGGCAAGATTTTGCTTTATGACTTCATACTAGAAGATAGATGGCTTCTTCTTTTTCTTTGACAAGAGTTTTCTGTTTGCTTTTCCGCACTTTCCACTGATACACAGGGTACTTCTGATGATTCAGAAGGAATCCCCCAAGATCCTTTTTGTGACTCGCTTTCTAGTGCAGGCAACAGTGGTGGTTCTGCTTTTAGAAATGGCCAGGGGCGATTGCTATAAGCTTCCTCACAGAATGGATCTACTCACACAAGATCAGGAGTGTTTGAGGTACCCCAATCCCAATCAACTTTAACTAATTGCCTGTATTGTAGAGTCTTATTTTCCTTTAGCCATCTGCTTACTGAGGACATACAACAGCTACTAATTGAGGCAAGAAAGGCTGCTACCAGAAAGTCGTATATTAGAAAATGGAAAAGGCTTTCTAGTTGGTGCTAGCAACAACATAATGAGCACCCATTCAGAGCTAGTTGATGTTCATCGTGTTTCACTGTTGCAGTCATGACTGTAGGGTTCTCCCCTGCCGGCAGGCAACCCTCGGTCGGCCAGAATCCCAAAGTCTGGGTCCGGCGTCAGCTGTTCAACCATGCTCCCTGACATCAGAGCGCCAGGAGTACAAAGCTGACAGCCGACGCCATCTTCTCCAGTCTTTCTTGCCGTGCGGTGATAGCAGTTCGCAAGTGCCGGTCAGCTGACTCCTGACGATTTTTTCTGATAAATGTCAGTCCGAAGATTTTCTTCTCCACTCAAAGCTAAGTACCCCGTTGGGGAAACTTTTTTCTTGCTCCACTCCGATGTCAGAAAAAGTTAATAATTGTATTTCATGTGGGAAGCAAATACCTCATAAGGATTTTCATTCTTACTGTATTCCTTGCTTAGGCCCTGACCACGACGTAGCTAGTTGTCGGTTTTGTGCTAGATTCAATCAACGTACAATTAAGCGAAGGTACGATTTTGCTTTTCATTACTTCGGTAGGCGCTTTAACTACAAAATGTCATCCGATACGGTTCTGGCTGCCGGAGTTCACAAACGTCGCAAGGATAAAGACAGGCCTCCGAGGTCCAAATCTGATAGCGCACAAGCGGAGCCAGCTTCAGGTTCGGCCGTCATCAGTGAGCTGCTTTTGCAGCCCCTGTCGTCGGCCATTTCAAAACCGACAGCCGAAACGGACTCTCATGAGGAGCCAACCAGGCCTTTAAATATTTCTGTTGCAGGACCTTTGGACAATGCTCCTTCGGATGGGTCCGGAGCCGCTGTGCAGGTACCGGCTTCTGAAGGGGTTTTCAGGCCTACTCAGCTTCTAATAAAGGCAAAGACAAAGGCAAAGACTCCTTCTAAATCAAAGACTACAACACAGGCCTCTTCTGAACCGGCTCCCAAGTCACAGAAACAGTTATTCAAGATGCCGGAGGATTTGCTTACTATGATTAGGGGTTCACATCCCCCTCCAGATAAAAGGCCAAGGCAGGATGTTTATTATGATTCCTCTGATCAGGCTTCTGTTTCCTCAGTTTCTTCTTCTGATCCGGAATATTCTTTCCCTCCTTATGAGGATTCTGATGCTGAGGAATCCATTCCTTCAGCTTCTCCCCCTGAGGATTTCTCTTTTGGGGAAACTTTGCATGAAATGAGGGAACATTTCCACTGGGAAGGACAGGAGTATTCGGAATCTAAGAAAAGACTGAAGGATTTTCTTCTTCCCCAACATTAGACCCCTGGCTATTCCTCCTGTTTTGGATATTGTGGATGATGCCTTTTCGGAGGCTAAATTAACCCCTGACTCTTTTCCTCCTGCTCCTGTTAAGCCTGATAGATATTACAGGGTTCCTGATTCCCATCAGTTTTTATACAAGAACCCTTCTGCTGACCCTGAAACCATTTCTCAGGGTCCTAAGGGAGTTAAGGCCGTTTCTGCTAGAAATCCCATTCCTACTGAAAAGGATTCTCGATCCTTAGAAAGATGGGGCAAAAAGGTGTACACTTCTGCTACTTTGTCCATTAGGGCTTTAAACTGTCAGTTTCATATGCTAAAATACCAGCAATTTCTCTTGTCTGTTTTAAAACAAAAGCTTACTTCCATTTCTGCCTGTGCAGATGATAAGGAATTACATGACTTATTGCATGCCACTGAACAAGTTGGGAAGCATGGTTTACACTGTGGATTTGATGCCTTGGAGGCTTCTTGTAGGGCTGCAGCCTCTGGCACAGTCATTAGAAGGCATGCATGGCTAAAGGAACAAAATTTGCCTGAACAAGTAAAGGTTAAATTATTGGATGCTCCTGTTCAGCATAATGTTTTGTTTGGATCAAAAGCTAAAGAGGTGATGGAAGATAAGGCTAAATCCATGCAAACAGTTAAAGATTTCTTACAAGTACAGCCACCTAGATTTAGCAGGAATTGGCCTTCAAATAATTGGTCCTTTCCCACTTCAGACAGGCCTCAGAGGGGTAGATATAGATGCTCCAGAGGAAGGCCTCAAACACAAGCTTCTTATAGACCAAGACAGTGGACTGCTTCCACCCCTAGGGGAGGAGAGGACAGGTCACAAACTCAAAGGAAACAAACTCAATGACTCCCTCTGTTGGGCTACAGGAACTTCTTGCCTGGAAGCCCCTCTCGGAGGAAAACTCTCTCTTTTTTATCAAAATTGGACTCAAATAACCCAAGACAAGTGGGTTTTGGATGTGGTTTTAAGAGGTTACAAATTCCATTTTCATACCTTGCCAAGGCCAAGCGGATGGCCAGACCTTACAAAACATCAATGGACGGAGGCCTTAAACCAGGTGGAAGCTCTTTTGGCTATGAATGCCATAGAGCTCGTTCCACTTTCAGAGATGGGAAAAGGTTTTTACTCAAGGCTCTTTCTAGTCCCAAGGAAGCAAAATTCATGGAGACCCATTCTGGATCTGTCGGTCCTGAAAACCTTTCTAGAGATTCCAAAATTCAAGATGCTTACTCTACAACAGCTACTTCCAATGCTGTCCAAAGATGCATGGATGGTAACTTTGGATTTAAAGGAGGCATATTTACACATTCCCATCAGGCAGGATCGCAGAAAATTCCTCAGGCTCAAGGCCGGATCGAGGCACTTTCAATTCTCTGCGCTGCCCTTTGGATTGTCTACTGCACCCAGGATCTTCAACAAATGCCTGGCTCCAGTAGTAGCTTACTGCAGACTCAAGGGAATTCAAATTTACCCTTATCTGGACGATTGTCTAATTCAGGCAGACAGCAAGGATGTCTTACTCCAGCATCTAGAATTTGTACAGAACCTCCTCAAGCTCCTGGGATTCTCTGTAAACATAAAAAAGTCAAATTTGACACCATCACAACAGATAACTTTTCTGGGTGCACTTCTAAACACCACAACCCAGATGGCATTTCTGACATCCGAAAAACAATTACAGCTGGCTTCAACTTTCAGAACCTTGGCAACTTTAACTCAACTATCTGCAAGGAAATTCCTGCAGGCTTTGGGTTACATGGCCTCCTGCATCCTTCTCATACCATATGCAAGACTACACATGAGGAAAATACAGTGGTACCTAAAAAGTGTATGGTCTCAGCATTGCCACAGTTTAGACATACTTATCTCCGTCCTTCCTTACCTTCAAAAGGAATTTCTTTGGTGGTCCAGGGCATGTGTTCTAAACAAAGGGAAACCCTTCCGTCTGCCTCCGGCCACTCAGACTCTAACCACGGACGCCTCGGATTATGATTGGGGAGCCCATTTTCAGGGCAATTGTCTGCAGGGCCTTTGGACAAAGGATCACAAGCACCTGCATATCAACTTAAAGGAAATGTTAGCCGTTCAGAAAGCTCTACTGGCCTTCAGGAATCTTTTACAACCAGGACAACTACTAATACGGACAGACAACACCACAGTTATGTGGTACATAAACAAGCAAGGGGGATCTCATTCCTACCCCCTTTGCAGACTAGCCATGGATCTATGGGAACACAGCTCTAGCTTGCAATGTGGATCTTCAAGCTCAGTTTCTACCAGGGAAACAAAACTTCCTGGCAGACAGTCTGAGCAGAAACCTTTCGGATCCACACGAGTGGATGCTGGACACCAAAATATTCAGGATGATAACAGCAGTCTGTGGATGTCCTCACATAGACCTCTTTGCATCCCATCTCAATCATCAACTACAGGATTTTTGCACCAGGACTTTCCACAGGGAAGCTTGGAAAGTGGATGCCCTGTCATTCAGTTGGAGGAACCTCTCTGGATATGCCTTTATGCCTCTTCCTCTTCTTCCACGGGTTTTATTGAAGATAAAACAGGACATGCCCAAGATGATAATCTTGCTGGCTCCAAATTGGCCTCGGCAGTTTTGGTATCCAACTCTAAAAAACCTATGCCTGGAGCCCCCTTGGGTTTTACCTCAGTCTCCGAACCTTCTGTCCCAACATCAGGGTCAGGTTCTACACACTCATGTCAGAACTCTCAGCCTGGCGGCCTGGTTAATCCAGGGCCTTTGATTTCTTCTTTCCTACCCAAGCAGGTTATGGATGTCGTTTTAGAAGCCAGACGTCCTAGCACTAGAAAATCTTATGCAGGAAAATGGAAAAGATTTTGTTCCTGGATGCAGGCTCAGGATTCTGATCCTTTTCTTCCTAACATTACTTTAATTTTACTTTACTTGACAGATCTCTTACATAAGGGTCTCTCTTTCTCTTCCATTAAGATACATGCCTCTGCTATTTCTGCTCATTATAATACAGACCCTCCCATCTTTTCCCACCAGCTCATGAGACAGTTTTTCAGAGGAGCTAAGAATTTAAGACCTCCTAGATCTCCTCCTATTCTTGCTTGGGATCTCAACTATGTTTTGGAAAAACTAACCTTGCCTCCTTTTGAGCCTGCTGCCTCTTCTGACATCAAGTTTTTATCTTGGAAGACAGCTATCCTGTTAGTCCTAACCTCTGTCAGGAGAGTTTCAGAGTTGCAAGCTGTTATGGCTGTGGAACCTTATATTATTTTTCATCAAGACAGGGTATCTTTGAGGACTAATCCTACCTTCATGCCAAAGGTGGTTTCCAAAGTGGCTTTAAATCAAACTATCCATTTGCCAACCTTTTTCCCCACTCCTCAAAATAAAGGGGAAAGGATCTTACATTCCTTGGATGTACACAGACAACTACGTTTTTACCTGAACAGAACTGAGGACATCAGAAAATCAGAACAATTGTTTCTTATGCTTCAAGTTCCCAAGGTAAAGCCATTTCAAAACGGACCATTTCTAAATGGATTGCTCATGGAATCAGATTTTGTTATTCACACCATGGAAAGCAAATCCCAGGGAGTATACGGACTCATTCCACCAGAGCTGCTGCCACTTCTGTGGCCTTCCTCAGGGGAGTTCCTACCAAAGACATTTTGGAAGCTGCAACTTGGAGTTCAGTGCATACTTTTTCTAAGCACTACAATCTACCTCTCTACTCTAAGTCTAGGGCAGGCTTTGCCTCTGCAGTCTTGCAGGGCCTTTTAGCCACCCCTTCTTCTTTATGACCACCTCCCTTTCTTTCAGCTTTGGGATTCTACCCTACAGTCATGACTGCAACAGTGAAACACGATGAACATAGTACAGTTGTGTACACCTACCATAAATGTAGATGTTCGAGTGTCTTCACTGTTGCAGTCTGGGTTCCCTCCCTCCTGTTCCCTCTTATTTTTACTTTTGTGTATTTCCTTTTTTTCACCATTCTTCTGAGGTGTATTTGCAAAGGTTATGGGACCTTTTTCATTTTGGGACTCCTGACATCTGGGGCAAGAAAAACTGGAGAAGATGGCGTCTGCTGTCAGCTTTGTACTCCTGGCGCTCTGATGTCAGGGAGCATGGTTGAACAGCCGACGCCGGACCCAGACTTTGGGATTCTGGCCGACCGAGGGCTGCCTGCTGGCAGGGGAGAACCCCACAGTCATGACTGCAACAGTGAAGACACTCGAACATCTACATTTATGGTAGGTGTACACAACTGTACTTTCTCTGGTTTTACAATATTTGTGTGAGTTACTTTCATATGGCCACAGATCCTTTTCTTTCAAGGCATTCTTATGTCAAAATGTTTGTTTTTGAAAGCGGTTTTAATTTTGAGCCTTCCAAGAAAAACATTGGTCCCTTCTTGGGAACTTAAATTGTTTTTAAAGAAGCTAACATTTGCCCCATTTGAACCAGCTAATCTGGTTGGCTTGAGGTTCTTAACATGGAAAACTTCTACTGATTATTCTGACCTCTGCAATAAGAGTATCTGAGTGGCAAGCTCTTATGGTGTGTCAACCTTATGTCATTTACACAGGGACATGACTTTTTTGAGAACTAATCTGTCTTCTTTGCCTAAAGTAGTGTCTGAATGTATGTTAACCCAAACTATCCATTCCCCACTTTCTTTTCTGAACTTAAAAATGCAGGAGAAAGGATGCTCCATTCCTTGGATGTCCCCTGACAACTCTGGTACTATCTTGACAGGACTAAATCTTTTTGATCTTTGGATCTGCTGTTCTTTTCTTGTGAAGATAAGAAGAAAGGACAACCTGTATCAATACAGATTGTTTACAAATGGTTGTTTAAGGCTGTTGTCTTATTTTTATTTTTTAATACTCACCACAAAAAAAAATTCCCAAGTAGGTCAAGACCCACTCTACTATAGTCTTGTCTTTATCTATGGCTTTCTGGGAAGACTTGGATTCTTGAAGTATTCTAGAAGCTGCAACTTGGTCCTCTGTAAATACTTTTTCAAAGCACTATAAGCTTGCAAGGAAAAGTGATTTAGAGTATTGACAGAAAGTGGGGAAAGTTCTCCATTTAGTACTGTGAAATTAACCTTGAGCAATGCATTAGTGCAATTTCACTTTGCTTTAAGTACACTGTATAAAACAGACATTTTATGTATATTGCATGTGTGCATGCTCATATAATTAAAGTTATAGCTTAGTTTCACTGAGTATCAGTTGCTGTATGAGGCTATGCTATGTGCATTCCATGCTGCATAGAACTTCACACTCTTAAGCCCTGTCATAACCCAAGTAAAGTACAGTAAATTCTCAGTTAATCAGAACTCAAGCGACCGGCAATAAAAAATCGAAGCAATACAGTACAATTTTCATGTGTTGCACTTTCTCCCTGCAGAAACATACCTTAAGATTTTAGAGTACGAGTTTTAAAAAGGAAAATAGGAATAAATTCCCTCTCTTCCCAACCTGAGAACAAGTCAAACCAAACGAATAGTATAGAGTGCAGTACAGTAAACTCTCACTTAACCGGCACCCATGGAGATTGGTAGATGCTGGATAAGTGTAGTTTTTGGTTGCTTGAGAGTTACTGTTAAAAAAAGTAGACCCGACAAATACTGTACCCTGTACTATACCATACCATAAACACTGTATTGATTTGATTTTAATATTGAAATACAATAATCAAAAGCCTGGCTGGAATAATAATAATTTAAACTTTCCGCTAGAAAGTGTGGCACTCGGAACGGTTTTCAGTTGCATGCTGAGTGGATTGGAAGAGAATGAATTGAATAGAGAGAGAGTAAATGCATGTATGAAAGCAGAAGCAACTGTGCGTGAGAGAGCGGAGAGATGTATGAAAGCTGAAGAAAAGTGTCTGTAAGAGAGATAGAGAGAAGGAGTGAGTGAATACATGGATGAAAGCAGAAGCGAAAGTGTGTGAGAGATTTGAGAGATGTATGAAAGCGGAGGAATGTGTGTGTGAGAGATCGGAGAGAAAGAGTGAATGAATGCATGTATGAAAGCTGAAGAGACTGTGTGTGTGAGAGATAGGAGAGAGAATGTGCAATCTGATGCAAACTGAGTGAGTATGGAGTGAGTGTTGACATTTTAGCAATTTGACTTTTGGTTTGACTTGTTCTCAGAATGGGAGAGAGGGAATTTATTTGTATTTTCCTTTTTAAAACTTTAAAAACGTAAGGTATGTTTCTGTGGGGTAAAAAAAGTGCAACACATGAAAAATGGAATTGTTCATACTGTAGTTCTTCAATTTTTTTTTCTGGTTTCTTGAGAGTTCTGGTTGCTTGAGTTCTGGTTAACTGAGAGTTTACTGTATTAGTCAGGCCTATTTTTAAAAGTAACTCTCAAGGAACCAGAAACTACAGATGTTCTTCGTATTTCACTGTAGCAGTCATTACATTTGGGTTATCTGCTTGCAGTAGCCCTCAAGTCGGACTGATGAACAAAGTCTTGGATCCTGTGTCGGTTGCTGTCCCTTCTTCCATGACGTCAGGTTGTCAGGGGTATAAAACATGCAGCCGATGCCATTACATCAGTCTTTCTTGCCGTGCATTGCCCGAAGCAGAAGCAGTTCGCAAGTGCCGGTCAGCAGACTCCTAAAATTTTTGTTTTCGAGTTTCAGAACCAAAGTCTTCAACTAAAGCTAAGTACCCCATTGGGGAAACTTTTTCTTGCTCCTTACCGATGTCAGTAAAAGTTAATAATTGCATTACTTGGGGAAAGCAAATACCTCACAAAGATTTTAATTCGTACTGTATTCCTTGCCTAGGCCCTGACCACGACGTACCTTACTGTCGGTTTTGTGCTTTATTTAACCAGCGCACTATCCGTCGTCTGTATATTTTTGCTTCTAAATATTTTGGTTCTTGGTTTAATTATCCAGAAATGTTGTCAGTTAGCCATCCGACTACCGGGATTCCAAAAAAATGCAAAGATAAAGACCGAGACAGGCCGCCGAGGTCCAAAGCTGCCGAAGATGCTTCTCCTAAACCAGTCGCCAGTTCGCCGGTACTCAGTGAGGCGCTTTTGCAGCCCCTGACACCTGCTACTTCTGACTCGCAGGCCTCTACTGAGACCCATTTGGAGTCCAGTATGCCGCGAGATGGTTCAACTGTGGAACCTGCAGGTGTCTCTACCTTGGATGGGTCCGGAGCCGCTATGCAGGCACTGGCTTCTGAGGGTGTATTCAGGCCTACGGACTTGCATATTAAACCAATGCCGCCTCCTTCATTTAGGCCAAAATCTTGAACCATACCTAAGAAACCGACACCCAGGCTGCATATTCAGGCCACTATGCCTAAAAAACAATTGATAAGAATGGCTGAAGATCTTATAACTCTAATCAGGGGATGCCAACCTCCCCCTTCTAAGAGACCTAGGACTGAAGTTGTTTGAGTCTTCTGAACAGGATTCTGATTTTTCTGATTCTTCTGATGATCTGGATTTGCCCTTATCTACTTATGAGGATTCTGCTGCAGAGGACTCTATTCCCTCTGCTTCCCCTCCAGAGGATTTTTCTTTTGGTGAGACCTTACATACTCTGAGGGAGCATTTCCACTGGGAAAGCCAAGATTTTTCTGATTCAAAAAAGAGGCTTAGGGATTTTTACTCCTGCCTCAGCATAGGCTTTTAGCTATACCTCCTGTACTAGACATTGTTGATGATGCCTTTTCAGAATCTAGTTTGGCCCCTGATTCTTTGCCTCTTGCTCCCGGAAAACCTGACTGATATTACAGGGTTCCTGATTCTCACAAGTTCCTTTTTAAAAATCCTATTGCGGATCCAGAGACTATTTCACAGGGACCCAAGGGCATTAAGGCTTCTACTGCTAAAAATCCTACCCCCTCTGACAGAGACTCCAGGGCATTGGATAGATGGGGTAAGAAAGTTTACACTTCTGCAGCCTTGGCCATTAGAGCTTTAAACTGCCAGTTTTATATGTTAAAGTATCAACAACATGTTATTGGATTGCTTAAACAGAAAATGATGTTAATTCCTGACTGTGCTGAAAATAAAGAATTACAGGATTTAATGCATTCTGCTGAACAGGTTGGAAAACATACTTTGCAATGTGGATTTGATTCATTAGAGGCCTCTTGCAGGGCTCCTGTTACTGGGTCTGGGCTCAGAAGGCATGCTTGTTTTAAGAAGCAAGGTTTGCCAGATTATGTTAAAGCTAAATTGTTGGATGCTCCCTTAAATCAAGACTGCCTGTTGGCAACAAAGCTGAGGAAGTTCTTAAAAAGATGGAAGATAAAGCTAAATCCATGCAAATTGTTAAAGATTTCTTACAAGTTCAGCCTCCTAGATTTAGTAGGCACTGGCCCTCTAAAAATTGGTCCTTTCCAGCCCCTTCCAGGTCTTCTCAAGCCAAACCCAGACACAGCAAAAACCCCTGGTTTCAGTCCCAAGGGACACACAAGACTAGGCAGTGGGGGGTTTCCGCACCCAAACCTGGGAGTAGTAAGATTCCCCCCTATGGAAAACTGTCTCAATGACTTGCTTTTAAAACTTCCAAGCACTTCCCAACTGAATGCTCCTTTAGGCGGAAAGATTGGTCTGCAGGCCAAAAACTGGGACTCATTACCCAGAACAAATAGGTTTTAAATATAGTGTCCCAAGGATACAGATTTCATTTCCACACGTTACCAGCACCAAGCAGGTGGCCAGATCTACCCCCAAATCAGTGGGCAGAGGCCCAAAATCAAGTACTCTCTCTCTTAAACATGGGAACTATTTAGTTGGCACTAGAAGAGGAAAAGGGACAAGGTTTCTATTTGAGACTTTTCCTGGTACCCAGAAAAGGCAATACATGGCGTCCTATCCTGTACCTTTCTATTCTAAACACCTTTCTGGTGATTCCAAAATTCAGAATGTTGACTCTTCACCAGCTGCTTCCTATGCTAGGCTAGGACGCATGGTTGGCAATACTAGACTTAAAAGAAGCATACCTGCACATCCCTATCAGGGAGTCTTGCAGAAGATTCCTATGCTTCAAAGCAGGCTACATGCACTACCAGTTCTCTGCACTGCCCTTTGGCTTGTCTACTGCACCCAGGGTATTCACAAAGTGCCTAGCTCCAGTCATTGCATTTTGCAGGCAAGGAAATTTTCAAATATACCCATACCTGGACAATTGTATAATTCAGACAGAAAGCAAGGTCATTCTTTTGAATCATCTGGCCTTAGTTCAGAGGGTACTGACTTGTCTGGAGTTCACCATAAACGAAAAGAAATCCCACCTGGTACCCTGCCAACAAATTATATTCCTGGGAGCAAGCTTGAATACAACTTCCCCAATGGCTTTCCTCACGCCAGAGAAATGGATTCATTTGACAACTCACTTCAAACAAGTGGCCACAAAAACCCAGCTATCTGCAAGGCAAATACTGCAAGCCTTGGGGTTCATGGCCTCCTGCATTCTTCTAATTCCATATGCAAGGATGCATATGAGGAAACTACAGTGGTATCTCAAGAGCCTATGCTGTCAACATTCACAGGATCTATAAGCAAGGATTCCTATCATGCCATGCCTGCGCCTAGAGTTCCTTTAGTGGGCAGAGGCCTGCCACCAAAACAGGGGACTGCCATTCACATTACCCCCTGCCACCCAAATCCTAACAGACGCATCAGACTATGCATGGGGGGCTCAACTGGCAGGGAAGTGCATTCAGAGCAAATGGAACCTAAGTCAAATGCACCTGCACATAAATCAAAAGGAAATGTTAGCTGTACAGAATGCTCTGACAGCCTTCAAGGACCACATTCTTCCAGGACAACTAATGGTAAAGATGGACAACACCACTGTCATGTGGTACATAAACAAGCAGGGGGGTACACATTCTTACCCCCTCTGCAGATTAGCCATGGGGTTGTGGAACACACCCTTGAGCTACCAAATGAATCTACAAGCTCAATTCCTGCCAGGAAAACTAAATACACTGGCAGACGGACTAAACAGAAACCTCATGAACCCACTTGAGTGGAAACTGGAACCAAGGATTTTCAACATGTGGACAAGCAAATGGGAGAGCCCAGATATAGACCCATTTGCCTCCCCCCAGAACCATCAACTGGACAAATTTTGCACAAGGATTCCCCACAAACTAGCTTGGAAAGTGGATGCTCTAGCCTTCAGCTGGAAAAACCTATCAGTTTATGCCTTTCCTCCTCTGCCTCTGCTCTCCAAGGTACTATTAAAGATCAAACAGGACAAGCCAAGGATGATTTTAATTGCACCAGACTGGCCTCGCCAACACTGGTACCCACTCTTGCGCAGTGTGTCACACTTGGCTCCATGGCATCTGCCTCAGATTCCTTCCCTGTTGTCACAGCAGGAGAACCAGATTCTGCACCCTCAGCTGCAAACCCTGAACCTAGCTGCCTGGCTAATTACCTAATCTCTCCTTCACCATCCCTCAGTAAATCAGTGATGGATATCATTTTAGAGACAAGGAGGCCTAGTACTAGAAAACCTTATGCTGCAAAATGGAAAAGATTCTGTGCCTGGAACCAATCTCAAGGAATGAACGCAACAGTGCCCACTTTACCTCAGATTCTGCAATACTTGACTGAGATGCTTCATAAGGGCTTGTCTTTTTCCTCCATCAGAATTCATGCCTCAGCCATTTCAGCTCATTATAGCACAGAGCCTCCCCTATTCTCTCACCCACTGCTCAAGCAGTTCCTCAGAGGGGCCAGAAATTTTCGGCCACCCAGGAGAGCTCCAACTCTAGCCTGGGATCTTACCTTTGTCTTGGAGAAACTCACTCTTCCTCCTTTCGAGCCAGCTGCTACTGCAGATTTAAAATTTATTTCCTGGAAAACAGCTTTCCTTTTAGCAATCACTTCTGCAAGAAGGGTATCTGAATTACAGGCCCTTATGGCAGTGGAACCTTTCATCATCTTTCATGCGGACAGGGTGTCCCTCAGAACCAATCCCTCCTTCATGCCCAAGGTGGTATCCAGTGTGGCTCTTAGTCAGTCCATTCATTTGCCTACCTTCTTTCCTAACTCACAGAACAAAGGGGGACGGATACTGCACTCTTTAGATGTGCACAGACAGCTTAGATTCTACTTGGACAGGACTAAACCTCAAAGGAAATCTGAACAACTGCTGGTGGCATTTGCTGCAGGGACAGAGGGGAAAGCTATTTCAAAATAAACCATTTCAAAATGGATAGGCCACTGTTTTCATTTCTGCTATAAGCACCATGGAAAACCTATCCCACAGGGCATCAGACCCCATTCAACCAGGGCTGCATCTACCTCTACAGCCTTTCTCAGGAGCGTCCGTACTAGGGACATCCTAGAAGCTGCTACCTGGAGTTCTGTCCATACTTTCACCAAGCATTATCATTTGCCAATTTTCTCTAAATCTAGAGCTGGTTTTGCCACTGCAGTCTTGCAGGCCGTTATACCTGGTCCTAATTCTATTTAAATTCCTCCTCCCCAACCTTAGCTTTGGGAATCTACCCAAATGTAATGACTGCAACAGTGAAACACGAAGAACATAGTACAGTTGTGTACACTTACCATAAATGTAGATGTTCAAGTGTATTCACTGTTGTAGTCCTCCCTCCAGCTCCCTTTCTTCTTTTGGCTATACCTTTACTCTCACTTACTATGCTCTAAAAGCTTTTTGGTGTATTTGCTTTTTGTTGGAGGTATATCCTTGTATTTATAGATTTAATTGCTTCCCATTAGGGGGGCACCTGACATCTGGGGCAAGAAAAACTGATGTAATGGCGTCGGCTGCATGTTTTATACCCCTGACGACCTGATGTCATGGAAAAAGGGACAGCAACCAATGCAGGACCCAAGACTTTGTTAATCAGGCCGACTGAGGGCTACTGCAAGCAGATAACCCAAATGTAATGACTGCAACAGTGAATACACTTGAACATCTACATTTATGGTAAGTGTATACAACTGTACTTTATCCGGCATCTACCAATCCTCATGGGTGCCTGTTAACAGAGAGTTTACTGTATTCTTTCTTCACAAGTAATTTTCACCAGTGGGTCTACACTGATAAGAATAGTTAGCTGGAGCATAAGTCACAGAATCACACTTTGTTGAACACATTAGATCAGAAATCAGAAAACTGTATTAACCAGGTAAACTCTTAATTTTGTTAAACTGTGGTAAAGGCACCCATGTCTCCCTCTACTTTAATCCACCTCTGACATTATTGCATCTCAGACAAAACATTTATCTTTTGCAACAATAAAGAGTGAATCTGTGATTCCTGGTGCCAGCAGCCCTTTCACCAGCTTTGCCATACTAGATCTGATAAATCATGATTTAGAAAATCATGCTTTTTGAATTGACTTCTGCTGCACCCATGGACTGTATGAATGTTTTTTTTTTTTGTTGGGATTAAATATACAAACATGTAAGTATATGCTGCCCTTGCATGTTAAGCAGAGTCCATCCTGAATAGCTTTTAAAAATTTTCTGGGTGACAGGATGATTTATCTGATGTATGAGAAAAATCTACTTAATTGGGGGGACGTTGCTAGTGTCTCATCAGTACTAAGTGACATGACTGGATTTCTGAATCATCCCCTTGTTTGAAAAATAACTTGAGAAAGTACTGGGGAATTTTTTTTTCTGTACACCTAAGTTCATGTTTCCTGACTTTTGTGGATGAGACAGTTTTCAAAACTTTCTGGAATGTAGCATGGGATAGCAGTACCCAGTGTACATCAGTCCTGTTGATATTCCTTCTGTAATTCTCATTTCTAGATGTCTTAATTTTACAAGGGCTGTCTTTAGGTACAGTATTTTTTTAACAGGCCAGCGTCTCAGCCCTGCTGTGGTTACTTTTTCACTGGCAGATGTGATGCATTTTGGAAGTACTTGAGGAGAGTAGTCATTACCTGTAATTGTGGAATGTGGATAGATAGTTTTAGGTAGCTTTTGCAAAGTCATGAATGCTACAGTTAGACCACATAGCTTAGACATGAAATTGCCAGCACTAATTAAGTTATCTTTTTAGGATGAATGTTGAAGCCCGAAAGATGTTCATGGAATTAGGCAGCACAGCAGTCAAAGATCTGAGTTTCCGAGATAGCTGGGTGTTCGTTGGAGCCAAAGGTATTGATAATAAAAGCCCCTTTGAACAGGTAAGAAACATTATGGTAGTACAGACTGCCCTGTGGACTGTTGCATTTTTTGATCTGTTAGGTTCAAGTTCTGTTTCATGGATTAGAAAGTGCATTGCTGTCTGGTACTAAGAAAGGGCAATCCACACAATTAGTTTTTATTATGTATGCACATATAATATCCTACACTTACAAAACAAGTACCGCACACTTTTGAGGAAAACAAACTAAAATAACATTGGTGTCTCACCTTGATACTGTTCGTACTAAATGAAATTGTACCACAAATGCTTGAATAACTGCCATTGGGTGTAAGGTTGTCAGTAATGCAATACTGTGTATAATTAAACACCTGTCATATTCAAATAAATGTAGGATGTGGAACACAATGATTATACTCCATAATCGGCAGAAACATGAGAGAGTTGTACACTACTCTGCTGCAAGACTGGATCATAACAGCTTTCAAAGGTGTATAACAGCTTTTAGTTGAGGATATTTTAAAGCTGTTGCAATCAAGTCTCACACTGCAGTATGCATAACAGCTACCACAGAACAGCACTGCTTTAACAGCTTTAAAACTTTATACACTTTGTGCTATCACATTAATAAAATTCTGTCAGAATGAAGTATTGTAACTGCCTTAAAAGCTCTTGCATCTAGATGCTGTTTTTGTGGCAGAGTTGTGTTTTGCAGCTTTCAGTGCTTGAAAACACATTGATGTTCTTTGTGTTTCACTGTTGCAGTCATTACATTTGGGTTATCTGCTTGCAGGTTGCCCTCAGTCGAAATGATTAACAAAGTCTTAGATCCTGCGTCAGTTGCTGTCCCTTCTTCCATGACGTCAGGTCGTCAGGGGTATAAAACATGCAGCCGACATCATTACATCAGTCTTTATTGCCATGCAGTGCCCAAAGCAGAAGCAGTTCGCAAGAGCCGGTTGGCCGACTCCTGAAATTTTCGTTTTCGAGTTTCAGAACCGAAGTCTTCAACTAAAGCTAAGTACCCCGTTGGGGAAACTTTTTCTTACTCCTTACCGATGTCAGTAAAGGTTAATAATTGCATTACTTGTGGAAAGCAAATACCTCAAAGATTTTCATTCGTAATGTATTCTTTGCCTAGGCCCTGACCATGACGTACCTTGCTGTCAGTTTTGTGCTTTATTGAATCAGCGCACTATCCGTCGGTATATTTTCGCCTCTAAATATTTCGGTTCTCTGTTTAATTATCCAAAAATGTCATCGGTTAGCCATACTACTACTGGGATTCTGAAAAAACGCAAAGATAAAGACAGAGACAGGACGCCGAGGTTCAAAACTGCCGACGACGCTTTTCCTAAACCAGTCGCCAGTACTCATTGAGGCGCTTTTGCAGCCCGTAATACCCGTTACTTCTGATTTGCAGGCCTCTACTGAGACCTCAGAGATTCGGAATCCAGTATGCCGCGAGATGCTTCAACTGTGGAACCTGTGGATGTCTCTACCTTGGATGGGTCCAGAGCTGCAGGCACCGGCTTCTGAGAGTGTATTCAGGCCTAAGGACTTGCATATTAAACAGACGCCTCCTCCTTTACTCAGGCCTAAATCTCGATCCATGTCTAAAAAAACAATGCCCAGGCCACATGCTCAGGCCTCTAGGCCTAAAAGACAAATGATAAGAATGGCTGAAGATCTGATGACTCTAATCAGGGGTAGCCACCCCCCCCCTTCTAAGAGGCCTAGGACTGAAGTTGATTATGAATCTTCTGATCAGGATTCTGTTTTTTCTGACTCTTCTGATGATCTGGATTTGCCCTTAAATACTTATGAGGATTCTGATGCAGTGGACTCTATTCCCTCTGCTTCCCCTCCTGAGGATTTTTCTTTTTGGGAAACCTTACATACTCAAAGCGAGCATTTCCACGGGGAAAGCCAGGATTTTTCTGATTCAAAAAAGAGGCTTAGGGATTTCCTTCTCCTACCTTAGCATAGGCCTTTAGCTATTCCTCCTGTACTAGACATTGTTGATGATGCTTTCTCAGAATCTAGTTTAGCCCCTGATTCCGTGCCTCCTGCTCCCAGAAAACCTGACAGATACTGCAAGGTCCCTGAGTCCCACAAGTTCCTTTTCAAAAATCCTATTGCAGATCCAGAGACTATTTCACAGGGACCCAAGGGGCATTAAGGTTTCTACTGCTAAAAGTCCTACCCCTTCTGATAGAGACTCCAGGGCACTGGATAGATGGGGTAAGAAGTTTACACTTCTGCAACCTTGGCCATTAGGGCTTTAAACTGCCAGTTTCATATGTTAAAATATCAGCAACATGTTATTGGACTGCTTAAACAGAAAATGATGTTGATTCCTGACTGTGTGGAAAATAAAGAATTACAGGATTTAATGCATTCTGCTGAACAAGTTGGAAAACGTACTTTGCAGTGTGGTTTTGATTCATTAGAGGCCTCTTGCAGTGCTGCCGTTACTGGGTCTTTGCTCAGAAGGCATGCTTGGCTTAAGGAGCAATCTTTGCCTGATCATGTTAAAGCTAAATTGTTGGATGCTCCTTTAAATCACGACTGCCTGTTTGGCAACAAAGCTGAGAAAGTCCTTAAAAAGTTGGAAATAAAGCTAAATCTATGCAAACTGCTAAAGATTTTTTACAAGTTCAGCCTCTTAGATTTAGTAGGCACTGGCCCTCTAAGAATTGGTCCTTTCCAGCCCCTTCCAGGTCTACTCAAGCTAAACCCAGACACAGCAAAAACCCCAGGTTTCAGTCCCAGGGGACTCACAGAACTAAGCAGTGGGGGGGCCTCCACTTCCAAGAATGGGAATAATAAGACTCTCCCCTATGGTAAACTGTGTCAATGACTTCCGTTTAAAATTTCTAACACTTATCAACTGACTGCCATTTTGGGGGGAAAGATAGCCCTTCATGCAAAGAATTGGGAACTCATTACCCAGGACAAATGGGTTTTAAATATAGTGTCCCAGGGATACAGATTTCACTTCCACACATTGCCAACACCAAGTGGGTAGCCAGACCTACACCATATCAGTGGGCAGAGGCCCAAAAACAAGTACTTTCTCTCTTAAGCATGGGGGCTATTCAGCTGGTACGAAAAGAGGAAAAGGGACAAGGTTTCTGCTCGAGACTTTTCCTGGTACCCAGAAAGACAATTCATGGCGTCCTATCCTGGACCTGTCTACTCTAAACACCTTTTTGGAGATTCCAAAATTCAAGATGCTGACTCTTCACCAATTTCTTTTTATGCTAGGCAAAGATGCCTGGTTGGCAACACTAGATTTAAAAGAAGCATACCTGCACATCCCAATCAGGGAATCTTGCAGAAGATACCTACGCTTCAAAGCAGGCTACACGCACTATCAGTTCTCTGCACTGTCCTTTGGCTTATCTGCTGCGCCCAGGGTATTCACAAAGTGCCTAGCTCCAGTTATTGCATTTTGCAGGCAAAGAAATATTCAAATATACCCATACCTGGACGATTGTCTAATTCAGGCAGAAAGGCAGGACATACTTTTGAATCATCTAGCCTTTGTAAAAAGGGTTCTAACTTGTCTGGGGTACACCATAAACGAAAAGAAATCACACCTGGTACCCTGTCAACAAATTATATTCCTGGGAGCAAGCTTGAATACAACTTCCCAGATGGCTTACCTCACACCAGAAAAGCAAATTCATTTGACAACCTACTTCAAACATGTGGCCGCAAAAACCCTGCTATCTGCAATCAAATACTGCAAGCCGTGGGGTTCATGGCCTCCTGCATTCTTCTAATTCCATATGCAAGACTGCATATGAGGAATCTACAGTGGTATCTAAAAAGCCTATGGTGTCAACATTCTCAAGACCTAGAAACAATGATTCCTATCATACCTTGCCTACGCCTAGAGTTCCTTTGGTGGGCAGAGGCCTGCCACCAAAACAAGAGACTACTTTTCACACCACCCCCTGCCGCCCAAACCCTAACACCAGATGCATCAGACTATGCATGGTGGACTCACCTGGCAGGGAAGTGCATTCAGGGCAAATGGAACCAAAGTCAAATGCACGTGCATATCAATCAAAAAGAAATGTTAGCTGTACAGAATGCTCTGGCAGCCTTCAAGGACCACATTCTTCCAGGATAACTAATGGTAAGGACGGACAAAACCACTGTTATGTGGTACATAAACAAGCAGGGGGGGTACACATTCTTACCCCCTCTGCAGACTAGCCATGGCATTGTGGAACACAGCCTTGAGCTACCAAGTGCATCTACAAGCTCAATTCCTGCCATGAAAATTAAATGCACTGGCAGACGGACTAAGCAGAAACCTCATGGACCCACACAAGTGAAAACTGGAACCAAGGATTTTCAGCATGTTCACAAGCAAATGGGGGGGAGCCCAGATATAGACCTGTTTGCCTCTCCCCAGAACTACCAATTGGACAAATTTTGCACAAGGACTCTCCCCAAACAAGCCTCGAAAGTGGATGCTTTGTCCTTCAACTGGCCTATGCCTTCCCCCCTCTGCCTCTGCTCTCCAAAGTACTACTAAAAATCAAACAGGACAAACCAAGGATGATTTTGATTGCTCCAGACTGGCCGCGCCAACACTGGTACCCCCTCGTGCTCAGTGTGCCACGGTTATCTCCATGGCACCTGCCTCAGACTCCTTCCCTGCTGTCTCAGCAGGATAACCAGATTCAGCACCCTCAGCTTCCAACACTGAACCTTGCAGCCTGGCTAATTACTTAATCTTTCCTTTACCATCCCTCAGCAACCTGTGATGATATCAATTTAGAGGCAAGGAGGCCTAGTACTAGAAAATCTTATGCTGAAAAATGGAAAAGATTCTGTGCCTGGAACCAATCTCAAGACATGAGCACAGCAGCTCCCAATTTACCTCAGATTTTATAATACTTAACTGAGATGCTTCACAAGGGCCTGTCGTTTTTCCTCCATTAAAATCCACACCTCAGCCATTTCAGCTCATTATAACACAGAACCTCCCCTCTTCTCTCATCCATGCTCAAGCAGTTCCTCACAGGGGCCAAACATTTGAGACCACCCAGGAGAGCTCCATCCCCAGCCTGGGACCTTAACTTTGTCTTGGAGAAACTCACACTACCTCCTTTCAAGCCAGCTGCTACTGCAGACTTAAAATTTCTTTCCTGGAAAACAGCTTTCCTTTTAGCAATCACTTCAGCTAGAAGGGTATCTGAATTACAGGCCCTTATGGCAGTAGAGCCTTTCATCATCTTTCATGCGGACAGGGTGTCCCTCAGAACCAATCCATCCTTCATGCCCAAGGTGGTATCCAGTGTGGCTCTTAATCAGTCCATTCATTTGCCAGCCTTCTTTCCCAATCCACAGAATAAAGGGGAATGGATACATTCCTTAGATGTGCACAGACAACTTAGATTCTACTTGGACAGGACTAAACCTCAAAGGAAATCTGAACTGCTGGTGGCATTTGCTGCAGGGGCAGAGGGAAGGCTATTTCAAAGCAGACTGTTTCTAAATGGATAAGCCATTGCATTCATTTCTGCTATAAGCACCATGGAAAACCTATCCCCCAGGGGATCAGACCTCACTCCACCAGGGCTACATCTACCTCTACAGCCTTTCTCAGAGGCGTCCCTACCAGGGACATCCTAGAAGCTGCTACCTGGAGTTCTGTACATACTTTCACCAAGCATTATCATTTGCCAATTATCTCTAAATCCAGAGCTGGCTTTGCCACTGCAGTCTTGCAGGGCCTTATAGCTGGCCCTAATGCTATCTAAATTCCTCCTCCCAACCATAGCTTTGGGAATCTACCCAACTGTAATGACTGCAACAGTGAAATACGAAGAACATAGTAGAGTTGTGCACACTTACCATAAATGTAGATGTTCGAGAGTATTCACTGTTGCAGTCCTGGTTACCCTCCCTCCAGCCCCCTAACTTCTTTGGGTCTATATCAGAACATCGAAGTATTAAAACTTCGAATGTTCTGATATCGAACACTATTCAGCGAATGCTAAGAATAGCGAAGCTGCAGAACAGCGAATTCTTTCCTCGGGGAAAGAATTCGGTTGGCCGTTTCTGTGGCTTCGCTATTCTTAGCGCTGTGGTGGAAAGTTACAGGTTGGGTTCAAGTGTGCGATTGTTTGTATGTTAGGGTTAGGGGTGGGTTAAGTGAGTTAGGGTTAGGGCGCGGGTTAGGCGTGTGTGCAATAGTGACAGACTTTAGGGTTGGGCCGGTTTAAGTGAGTTAGGGTTAGGGTGCGGGTTAGGTGAAATGTTCGATATTTTCATGTTTAGATGTTTTGGGACTGATGAAATAGCGTTCACTATTTTCATCTTTCGATAATGTGATATAAACACATTTCTTTTGGCTATACCTCTACTTTCCTTTACTATGCTTAAAAGCCTTTTTGGTGTATTTGCTTTTTTGCTGGAGGTATATCTTTGTGCTTTTATGTTTAATTGCTTCCCATTAGGGGGGCACCTGACAACTGGGGCAAGAAAAACTGATGTAATGGCATTGACTGCATATTTTATACCCCTGACGACCTGACGTCATGGAAGAAGGGACAGCAACTGACGCAGGACCCAAGACTTTGTTAATCAGGCCGACTGAGGGCAACCTGCAAGCAGATAACCCAAATGTAATGACTGCAACAGTGAGTACACTCGAACATCTACATTTATAGTAAGTGTACACAACTGTACTTTCTCCAACACCCCCCCCCGTAACTAATCGTAGTATATCAGAGTAGCTGAAGATCCATGTACTGCAGCCTTATCTTTTTAGTCCTTTGAACATCACTTAAGTGTTGTCAACATGGATGTCAAGATTTACATCTCAAGCTTTCTTTAGCTCTGCTCTTGAGGTTTCTCTCTTGACTTTGTCTTGAGTGCATAAGCTAGTTAAGACTGAAAATCCAGTCAAAAGCTCCTGTGTTATGCATATATTTGTATTACAGTTAATAAGCTACTTTATTACCTTCACTGAGATTTTTAAAACCATGTGTAGTTCTTGCACTGTTCAACACTAAGGCCAGCATCCCTAGAGAAGCCCAGGCCCTTTTCAGGGAAGACCCAAGCAAGTGCTGCACACTTAAGCATTAGTTGTTTGGTATTAAGTGGGATCTGGATACATGAAGAAGAATAATAGTCAATAATTGTGTGTATTTGATTGAAGAAATTGTAAATTTTAATTGGGTGTCATAGTGTAGGTAGTGTTGTCACCTCACAGCAAGAGGTTCTCAATTTGGATTCTCAGCTGGGGAGCTTTCTGTATGGAGTCTACATGTCTACCCTGTGTTCAGGTGGGTTTTCTGCAGATGCTGTGGTTTCCTGTCTCATTCCAAGACATGCAAAATGGTTTGGACACTCTAAATTGGCTGTAGGTGTGAAGATGCTTGTGTGTGCGTGTGTGTGTGTGCGTGTGTGTGTGTGTGTGTGTGTGTGTGTGTGTGTGTGTGTGTGTGTGTGTGTGTGTGTGTGTGTGTGTGTGTGTGTGTGTTATGGAGGAACAACCACGGCAGGGCTTAGCCATCCAGCAGTGTGAACATTGGCTGTAGATTGTCACTGTTGAAGTGACATCCCAACCCCATGTGCAAAAGTGAGAAAAGGTGGTGTGGATGAATGGACTGGAAGTAATTGTGAAACAACAGAAGAATGTATTAAGCCAAATCTTTTTATTTCAGGTGTGTTGTGAGGTTCGTGAGAACGAGTCTGTTTCTTGGCTCCCTGTAAGAAGTGCAGTTAAATAAGAATTACAACAAATGTTGAAACTCAATACAATCTAATTAAACTGCTTTTGTAGGGGGGGCTTCACACTTCCCATATGCCCTTGACTTAGGGGGCTGTCCTATACAAACTTAACTGCAAGATTGTTGTTACTCTGACTAGGTGGAATACTCCAAGGTACAACAACCTTTTGCTTATTATTTTTATACATTTAATTTATTAAAACGCTTAGTCATAAGAATTGTACGTAAAACAAACAACAGCAATGAAAAGTAAATTGTAATGATCATGAAAATAATTAGAGCAGCAGTTTTAAAACCGTATTAAAATTAACTGAAAGTTAACTGAAGCTTCTAATTTAATTTTTAAAATACTGAATAAATAATCAATGTACAGTCCCAGGTAATAGTAGACTTTTCTAAACAGATGGTAGCAGAGAGAGTTCCTAAAACAAGACTTTGTGTCATGTGCCATCCTCGGGAGAGAGTAGGAAGTTCCAGACGGCTATGATACGTTAACTAAGAGACCCTGCCTGAAATCTCAAGTCAGGCCGTTGGGAATAAACTGATAAAAGTAACTGACTCCAAGCCACAGAAGGGAAACAATCAACTAGTATAAATAAAAATTCCAACAATAGGCTAACAAAGCACTAAGGCAAATAAATCAGAAACTTAATTCACAATTCTTGTTTAATCCACAGTTAAGCGCTTTTGTTGATACAGCTGTACGACTTCAGAAGTAAACCTTATACAAGAAACACAATTTATAAGAGACTAAATGCATTAATTACCTAATTTGACATCAATTAAGTAATGAAACAGTTAAACTTGGAAAGCTGAATGAAAAATAGTATGAAATTGATTTAAGTTGTAAATAAATTTGTATAGGGACAATAATTTGTTTAGTATGAATACTAATTGCATCATTAATGCCAGGAGGGATTTAGTCTCAAATGCAAGTACATTCCCTTTAACTTTAATACATTGTTTACATCTCCACCCTAAGTGAAAGCTGCACTGATTTAATAACAGCAAAAGTAAATTTCCTAAAACTAGGACATAGAATAGAATGTTTATAAAGACCATTATCAGTTTCTGAATTTTTAATGTCATTTAAATGTTCTTGTACGCTTGTCCTGAGACATCGATTTACCAACATAAAAAGAAAAACAGGTGTGGCAAGAAGACAAGTAGACCAACTCCTAAATGAACTAACCCTTAGTTTGACTAAAATTCCTTGTGGCAAAATCCTTTACCACAATAATGTTTATGCCACTGATGTGTCTTTGTATTTTACAAAAACAGAAAGATATGCTCCCTCAATTTTCCCGGTAGGTATAATATTGAAATAAATATGATTATCAATGTTTAAGAAATGCTTTAAATTTTTACACCTTTTATAAGTAAACATGGAAAATTCTCTAAAAATTGTTTTTAACTTAAAGCAATGAATTAAAACTTTCCACTTATTTACACTCATTTTATGTATAGTATAATTGTCTATGCTATAATCCAACATAAAATAATTGATCCTAGAAATACTAGTAAAATGGAAGTGCCACATGATGGAACACATAATGTCTGTGATCCTAAAATAGCCATGAACTTATTCCTGTGCTGTTCCATCAGTATGTCAGACATCTTATTCAGAAATTCTTTCTACTAAAAATTTATGATCCAGACTAGTGAGCCTTGAAGCTGTAATAAGTTGTCATTTACTGTTTTACTTAATGAAACCTGGATGTCCACTCTTTTGGTTTTAAGAACAGATTTGCAAAAGTACCTTTCCTATACATTCTCAAGATATATTTGTTCATATTGTCTTTCATAACAGTAACCATCCAGATAATTAATAGACTTACTATCAAACTGAAATGTGAATCTTAAAAGTGATGTGGTATTATTTAAATAATCAATGAATTTGTATAACCTAGTGCCACTCCACATAAATCAATATATCAGCAGTAAAAAATATACATATTTATAATACTTGATTATATACAAATACTGGCATTCCCACTCATTCATGGATAATATTAACATAACATGCTGTCATAATGACAGCTAGCATTCCCACTCATTCATGATAATATTAACATAACTTGCTGTCATAATTACACTCATGGCTACAGCAGCAACCTGTCAATATCTCATATTAAATAAGAAAAAGTTACAAGACAAAATCATATCAAGAATAGTTTCATAGGTAGGTAGTAGGCTATTGGCCCTAGGGCCTGTATAAGCCTAGCCAAATGGTACCCTGGCTTTTGTCACCCAAGAAAATTATTTTCCTGTGCCCGTCAAGCGGAGCCACAGAAGTGATCCCCGGGGTGAATTTCCTATCTCCCATCCAATCATCAAGATTTTTTTTGAGTGGTAATGAGCTTTGTTTGATATAGACAGGTAGTTTTTTTTCCAGAGTATGGGAAGTCTCTGGGACAGGAATCTGTCCCTCCAGCATGTTCTGTTTATTGTAGTGACAAGGTTTAGGTCCCTAGAGCATGTAGCTCAGAGGGATTGGGATTTCTTTGTGGAGCATGTCCAACAGCTCTGAGTTTGACATAGCTTTGTATGTTAGGCAGAGATCACCTCTGAGCAGACGATATGTGACAGAGTAAAGCTGAAGTTTTTTGAGACGGTCTGCGTAATCCTGTTTGTGAGGTATTTCTGTGGCCTTTCCAGTTGTTGTAGATGTCTTGTCAGGTACATACTAAAAGGGGCATTGTACTCTATAATGGGTCTAATGAGTGATGAATAGAGGGGAACAATGACCTCTTTTTTCCTGGATGAGAAACCTTTTGTGATGAGGTGTGCCACGTAGAAGGATTTCCTTACTACTGTGGCGATGTGATTATCAAAGGATACCACACTAATTGTACAGCTCTCTTGCAGAAATTGTACTACAACTCAATAATTAAATAATAGCTCAATAAATAATTCCTAAACAATTTCAAACCCTCCTGATTAGAAATAACTGTATATAAGTTCATTATATCCACCATAACAAAGTAATAGTTTCCTTATATACCACCTCATTAATATTCATTAAAAAATGTCAAGAATCCTTAGTGAAAGATGGTGAAGTACCTATTATGCAATTAATGGAATTTGCTATATAAAAGGGCAGTGGTTCCATTCTGGATCCATTTGCAGAAATTATTGGATGTAAATGGGGGGGGGGGTCAGATGTACACTTGCGTATTTTAGTTATTCCAAATAATATTGGCAAAACAGGATATTAAACAAGCAAATATTTGTCTGTGTGGTGTAATGTATCCATTTGATACCAAATCATAAAATGCCACATCTGTATTGTTATATGCTCTCATGATATCCGAATAAACAACTTCAGGATATGAAGTATTTGAAGTTAACATATTTTCAATTTTTGCAAAATGTTGGGTGGCTTCCATTATAACAGTACTCCCTCCATTATCAGATTTCATTGCCCGTAAATTACCCTTATCTTTTAAATCTCTTATTGCTTTCATTTCTGCCTGGGTGACATTGTAACATTTTTTTTTCTTTTTTTTTTTTTTGCATTAGCTCTCAACTCTGACCTTAATTGTGCATCAATAATTTACCATGAAAAAGAAGGATTATAAGTACTGGCATGTTTGCATGTTAAAATTGTAAACTTTTAGAAAAAACAAACTGGAAAAAGGGAAAAGCCCTGCAAGTAGGATCCAAGTGCAAGGCAAAACAAACTATCAGAAACTGAAAAAAATGCCAGCACAAAACTCAGTATATATCAGCAACAAAACTACAGCAACACTAAGGTAAAACTTGTTTTAATACATATCGAACAATTCAATAATCCAGACCGGTTTCAGCCTAACATGGCTTTCCTCAGTGGAACAAGAAAAGTACTTTAAAACACTTAAGTTTTACCTTAGTGTTGCTGTAGTTTTGTTGCTGATATATACTGAGTTTTGTGCTGACATTTTTTCAGTTACTGAAACTTTTAGAAAAAGCAAAGGGCACGTTTAACTTGCAACAAAATGATCTTAGCTGCATCAGAACTGAAACTGTCTCAAAATTATGAAATGGAACAAAAGTCAAACATTTTTTTTTTAAATTTATAAAGGTTTTGTGATAATTCAACAGAACATAAAGTTCTGAATTACAATTACAACAGTCTTCAGTAGCGATTCTGTTAAACCAAAGTTGGCATTGTTTGGCCTTCAGTTTCTGCTTTCTACTGTTCACATTCTGAAAAGAGGCAGGATCTTCAATGGTGCCCATCTCACAATTGACAGCCATGCTAGTCAATGTTTTTTGCCTATTCAAATTGAACATATTTGACTTGCCATTTCATAGGAGATTGATTGGTTAATACAAAATATACAAACATGGAAGAGGATATAGTAGGATGAATTAGAGTAGTGGGTGGGAAGATTTCCTAAGGTAGTGGTTATTGCACAAAACTCTTAGTTTTACAGTGAAAGCAGTGGTTTTACAGCAGGCCACATTCCAGGGCCTATTTTGTATAGGTCCCTGTCAGTTGTGTAAATGTCACTTTAACAGGTCCTTCAAACCCACAGCAGATTACATAGGGTGAAGAACACCTGCCGTACTTTGACTGAGACAAGATAGTTTGGGTGAATATATAAGACCTCCTAGAACTTCTGAAAAAGTGTAGGAATATAAAAAGACCTCATAGTACTTCTGAAAAAAGAATAGGAGACTTTATTTAGAATTTCTCATGCATATATTTTTCAAGTCAACATTGTACTATGTCTTTCAGAAGTTGATTAAAGTATATAGGTTATAGTTTTCTCCTTGTGCTCTGCATAGGAGCCTTAACTGTGTTGCTCTGAAAAAAAAAACATCAACTCTGGTAATCCCAATCTGCCCTGTTCAATTGGAAGAATATGCTTACTCCAGCTTACTCCACTGGACTCTTGCCATCTTCCCCTCCCAGAAAAAAATCCTTCAGCTCTTTATTAATCACTATTTACAGCTTCTCCTCTGGCTGTTAAAACTATATCTAACCAGTGTATAAGACTAAAGGGACTAAAAGCATTTTAACTGCTTGTATCTTGCTGTCAGTATCCATATAACAGAGCTTCCATTTTCTTATTTTTTTATTATCTTTCATTTAGTCTATTCTCACATATCCTTAGCTGCCATATCAGTATCATTTTTAATCTATACTCCTAAATACTTCATTTTATCATGCTCCCATAAATATGGATATTGCTGAACCAATTTGTATGTGGGTACATAATTTACCATTTTTGCTTTTGTTGTAGCTTCATTAATTTTGCATCCCAAAAAGCTTTGAAACTGTCTCAGCATGCTCCACAGCACTGTAATGTCTCCGTCCGGTTTTGTCAGGTATAAAATAATGTTATCTGCAAATAGAGCCAGCTTTTCTTGACTGCCATGTAGATTATATCCTTGAATATCTGAGTCCCTTATTTGCTTTACCAGTGGTTCTAAATATAATGCAAATAACAAAGGGGAGAGAGGACACCCCTGCCTGGTTCCTCTGCTCAAGCAGAGATTATCAAACAGGACTCCACCCACTTTAATTTTCACATCCGATCCTTCATATTTCCTCCTAATCAACCTTATAATTTTTATCAGGGAATGCACATGCTTCCATTGCACTGCTCATAAAATTCCAGCTTACTCTGTCAAATGCTTTCTCTGCCTCTAGACCCACCAACAACAGTGGTATTTTCTTATAGTCAGCTTCCCTCTGTATCATTGATATTCTGTTAATGTTGTCAAATGCCCCTCCCAACCACATTGATGCATATCTATCAATGTTGGCATCACCTTTGCTATTCTGCCAACAACAGTGGTATTTTGTTGCATTCAGATTCCCTCTGGATCATCACTGTTTTGTTTATGTTGTCAAATGTTTTTCTCCCCTCCACAAAACCACATTGATCCATGTCTGTCAATTTTGGCATTGCCTTCACCACTCTTTTAGCTATTATAGACATAAACACTTTATAATCATGATTTAGGATTGAAACAGGTCTGTATGAAGCTGGATCTGATGGACCTTTACCCTCTTTAGATGTTACAGCCACCACTGCTTTCTTCCAGGATGTTGGTACTTCTCTTAAAATACTGTTATACAAAACCTTCCAGATCTTTCAGTGTTTTCCTTCCTAGCTTCCAAATGTCCACAGGAAGACTATCTATTCCTGGAGACCTTTCTGTTGATACATCACTGTTTTTATCTCATCTTTTCTATGGTATTAGTAATTGAGCCTGATTTCCCTCTAACCTTGGCATATTTAATTGTTCCTTAAACATTTCCATTTGTACCTTTTCATGATCTACATATTTCTCTGCTTTATACAGACTTTCATAAAATTTCTGAAATATTTCTAGTACCTCTACAGGATTTATTGTTATCGTCATTGTTATATGCTCTCTAAGTTTGGCGACAACCCTTTCTACTTTCTGTTGCCTGAGTTGTTGGACTAAAAGTTTTTGTGCTGTGCCATTATTATCAAAAACAGTTGCTTAACAGCAGTCTTTCCAAACTCATGCATATTATCGAGGTAATCCTTTATTTTCTGTTTAGCATTCTGAAATTGCTTCTCTTCTTGTTCTGTGAGATTCCCCCAATTCTGCAATACTTTAACATTTGTCAGTCCCGCTAAATAATTCTTGTTGCTTCTTAACCATATCTGCCTTTCTTTTATTTCCACCCTATTTTTAAACTCCACTTTAATTGTATTCCACTCCCTAGCTATATTTTCAGAAAAAAATGTCTGTCTTCTCTAATAACTCCCGAATAATTTCCGCTATCCATTCCTTAAATTCCCCTATTTTCAACAGTTAGGTGGGAAAGCGCTGGTGTTTCATTTTTATTTCATTACTCTGAATTTTTATTTTGGTTATTATTGTCACATGATCTGACATAGTTATTGGATGCGTATCAAACTTTCAATTAAATGCACATGTTCTTGTAAAGTATAATTACTGTCTAGCCTAGCCCAGTTTTTGCCAAATGTTTCATAAATTTCTTCAAACATCTATGCTCCTTTGTTATACTTTCCCTTCTGGGCCTCCCAGACGCATCTTCCGTGCTGCAAATCAAATTCCACTCCCCACCTATAAGTCATATTCCCTGCTGAAAACTGATCTCCCAGAGTTTTCTTAAGCTCCATTACAACAGTTTTAGGTGGAATATAATTACATGCCAGTGGAATGCTCCCTTGCCAGTAGCCAATTTAGTACTACATATCTACCATTATTATCTTTTTATCCTCTTCTATCACCATTGAAGCTCCTCTTGCAATTGAAGTACTCATGAAAGCATATGACAGGGTGCCTAGAGAGAAGTTGTGGTATTGTATGAGGAAGTCAGGAGTGTCAGAAAAGTATGTAAGAGTGGTACAGGATATGTACAAGGGTAGTGTGACAGCGGTGAGGTCTGTGGTGGGAGTGACGGATGCGTTTAAGGTGGAGGTGGGGTTACATCAAGGATCAGCTCTGAGCCCTTTCTTATTTGCAATGGTGATGGACAGGTTGACAGATGAGATCAGACAGGAGTCCCCATGGACTATGATGTTTGCAGATGACATTGTGATCTGTAGTGAGAGTAGGGAACAGGTGGAGGAGACCCTGGAAAGATTGAGATATGCTCTAGAGAGAAGAGGAATGAAGGTCAGCAGGACTAAGACAGACTATATGTGTGTGAATGAGAGGGAAGATAGAGGAATGGTGAGGATGCAAGGCGTAGAGGTGGCGAAGGTGGATGAGTTTAAATACTTGGGGTCAATAGTTCAGAGTAACGGTGAGTGTGGAAGAGAGGTGAAGAAGAGAGTACAGGCAGGACTGAGTGGGTGGAGAAGAGTGTCAGGAGTGATTTGTGACAGAAGAGTGAAAGGGAAGGTCTACAAGAGGGTAGTGAGACCAGCTATGTTATATGGGTTGGAGACAGTGGCATTGACAAAAAGGCAGGAGTTTGAGCTGGATGTGGCAGAATTAAAGATGTTAAGATTTGCACCGGGTGTGACGAGGATGGACAGGATTAGGAATAAGTATATTAGAGGGTCAGCCCAGGTTGGAAGGTTTGGAGACAAAGCCAGAGAGGCACGATTACGTTGGTTTGGACATGTGCTGAGGAGGGATGCTGAGTATATTGGGAAAAAAAGATGCTAAGGATGAAGCTATCAGGTAACAGGAAAAGAGGAAGGCCTAAGATAAGGTTTATGGATGTGGTGAGAGAGGACATGCAGGTGGTTGGTGTGACAGAGCAAGATGCAGAGGACAGGAAGAAATGGAAACAGGTGATCTGCTGTGGTGACCCCTAATGGGAACAGCTGAAAGAAGATGATGATGACTCATGTTTTCCTTTGTCCCAGGTATTCTGTTCTTCATCAAATTCACGTTCATTTCTTTTCAAATGTGTCTCCTGTAACATAGCTGTTTGCAGTCTGCATTTTTTAATAAATTCAGTACTTTCTTTTTTGTATACATCTGCAAGACCATTAACATGTAAAGATAGTATTGAAAGGGTCATTATGTTGAGAAGTAATTTGCTCCCACCTTTTGTCTGTAACAACTTTTTCTTAATTGTCTAGTTCCAGCTTTTTTTTACATGCACACACTATTTGGCAGGGTGACCTTTTATACAGTTGTTTCTTGTCATATCCATGTCGCATCTTATAAAACTTTTTTTTATTGAAAGCCCTCAAACAAAAAAACAAAAAAGATACCCCTCCAAAACCTGTTAACTTAATATTAACACACAAGACTATGTACATCTTCAAATATTGAAGTTTTATGTTCCTAATAGGAACAATTGTTGCAAACTGACAGCCACACTCATAGATTTGGGTTAACCTAAAAGGAAGGTTATACATGCTACGACGTATGGTACAGCCTGTGCTTCTACTAAATGCTGCCTGGGTCTAGCTTATCTTTATTGCTCTCCCAGAATGAGAAAAGATGTAAATGCTTTCAGTAAACATAATCTCATAGTCATTGAAAGAAAGCAATTAAAAGAAAGCAGTACTCTGTTTTTATTGCTCTTTATCAGATTGTCTGAGTGCAGACATGAGAACCAGATAGAGAGTTGCTTCTACAGGTTATTTATTGCTAGAGGGAGCTTTAATATGTTCATTGTTCTGTTTTATTTATTTGCTTTCTCTTAAAACTTGCTACTAGATAAAGCCAAGTTGTTGTTTGTCTTTCGGCTTTTTTCCGGGAAGGGGTCGCCACAGCAGAACTCCGGTCTGCTAATGATTGGCAGTAGATTTTTACGAAACGCCGAGGTGCCAGCTCGACATCCAACCTTCAACGAAGGTACCCCCATTTACGCACGCATGTCTTTCGAACGCTACCCAACTGCGGGGAGGACATGAACCTTACTTAATCCAGTCATTCTCCTATGCAAGAATGAGGAAAAGCGCATCATTTTTGTTCCTGTATAATATTCTTTTGAACAGTCTTTTTTTTTTTTTTTTTTTACATTGCAGTACTTACATTTCTTAAAACTGAACAAGGAGAAGGAGAAAAGAAGGAAAAAACAGGGGCACCTGTTTGCGTTAGTATTCCCATTACACTTGAAAATAACTGAGAAACCATTACTTTATAACATGCAGATATCATGCACTATACAAATATTACTGTTAAGAACAAAAGTTTGTTTTATTTACAGTTAAGTCTTTCGTTCCTCTTCCCCTCTCTTAAGTGTTTCTCCAAAGATTAATGACATGAAGTATAGGACATATGCTTTAGACAGTCCTCTACAAGTTTAACAAAGTCAAAAAAAGTCCAATATTTTTCCAGGTTTTCTTGTTCTGCCATGTTTTACAAATATAATTAATGCTTTATAATCCCACATTTATTTGTCAGTTTCTGAGTTGTTGGTTTTATTTCTGTTTATCTCCATCTCCCAGTCCAGTCTCTTTCCTTTCCAACGTACTCTGTTCCTCTAGTCAGCTATTTTGATTTTTTCTCTCTCTCAAGCATTTTCTGTTGGAACACTGTAAAAGGTTTCACTGCCACAGTTTCTCTGTGGTCTTTATTACCAGAAGAACAAGAAGCAGAATCTCCTTCTGTTTCACAGCTCACTTTTTGTTGTGCAAACGTTTGTATTTTCTGAGGAGCATGTTCTGCATCAAAAACTGATTTTGTCCCTCCAGGAAAGAATATTGTGAAGATAGCCGATTACAACAGTTTGAATCTCATCCCTGCTTTTCAACATTCCCTGATTAGTGGAATAAATTTACTCCTCTTCTGACTGGTTTATAGTGAGTAATCATTTTCTGCAAACACTCTACTGTCTCCCACTTTTAGTAGTTTGTCCTTCTGTCACAGTTTTGTCAGAATCCACTGCTGCTGGTAGGATTGCATCTTTACTGTTAAAGGTCTGGGTTGCTTTCTCATGGCCAGGTTTGGAGCATACACAAGATGTGCCCTTTCAATTAAAAACTTTTCAAACAACTCCTGCTGTGGAATCCCAGTTCAGTTGCTTATTTGTTCTTTCATAGAATTACTACAAGTCTGTTCTTTCAGTTTCTCCGGTACAGCAGAAAATCTCCCTGCATGCTCTGGCCCTGTGTGCTCTGTTCTTTCTGAAATATCTCTTCTTGAGCAGTCTCATATTCAGACAGCCTTTTCTTCATTTCATCCTCTGTTCTTTACAGTTTCATCTGAATATATGTTTAAAGCTTCTTATATTTTATCGAGCCTGTTGTTATTTGAGTTGCTGTACTCCTTCAATGTTTAGTTTATTTTATTCAGCCCTGAATGCATTTGACTTATTTGTTCCTCTAAGTTACTGGAAGTCATGTCTTGCAACAGAGCTGGAGCTTTCAGTACTTTGTGCTGAACAGAGCAGGATGCTTCCCAGTCGGTGTTTTTTCCTCTCCTTTTGTGGTTTATTTTCTTTCAGGTTTTCTGAATTTCATTTTTTATTATTTTTTTTGCTGGCATCCAGGCAATGCACTTCTAGCCAGTTACTGAAATTAAGTTGTTACTCAATATGCAGCTATCTTGGAAGCCCTCTAACAGGATTATTTTTAGTGAGGGACAAATATTTTAAACAACAAGGTTGCATGTTGCATTGTGGCTGTGTAGTGGACTACCTGTTTAGTTTTTCAGGTAAATTTCAGAGATGCATTCTTGCATCTGCTAGGAGAATAAAGTGGATTATTTAATTTCCTGATATTTGTAGTTGTTGAATGTTGTATGGGGAATATAAGCATAACTGAGGTAGTCCATATTCAAGTTTTGGAAATAAATTTTTGACTAAAACTTCTCTAGCCTTATGAGACAATAGATGAGAGATGTGGTAATGTAGTGTGAGGTGTGATGGGTTTTTGGTGATGGCATTTTCATTATGTAGTGTAAAAGTGAAGGAAGGATCCAATGTGAGACCTAGATAAGTTTGTTTGTTTGAGGTATGCTATTTCCTATATGGTCATTGAATAGAACTGGTAGACAATTGGCAAGTTTTCCTGTTGTAGCAAACAGCATAACATTTGATTTCTTTTGTGTTTAAAGTAGCATATTATGAAACCTGTTAGATAATTTTGAAGAATTTGACTGCAGGTGACTTTGAAGATTTTGATGATTTTCATCAGATTCAATCGGCTTGTTTGGTTAAGACCTTACATAACTGTACCTGTTCATCATATTGATCACTGCTGCAGTAGCCTTAGCTATATGGGTTATATCCTGCCAGGGATATAACAGCTAGCCAGCTTCCAAACTTCAGGACATTTTCCACATCCCCAAACTGTGAAGCAGCTCAGCTGACTAAAGGACATAGTTTGTGCGCGAAAAATGATTCAGTGTGTGCTTTCCTTTGCTGGGCAGATAAGCTCCCTTTGTGGAAAAATTCCATTTTCTTAATTTTGTTGAGGTTTTATTCCTTTCTTCTACAGGAAAATTATTTTAAAGTTAGAAGTGTTTTCTTTTAACACACTGTCTTGAGACTTTGATGTACTTTTAAACAGATCACTTGTTTTTTTCCCTGTCAGTTTAAACGTCTTGTAAAGTAACTGAAAAAAAGATTTTCTGTAGGGGAAATTGTGTTTAATTTCCTTTTGTGGGATTCGCACAGTGTTTTAAAGTGCTTTCTACTATGTGTTTTCTGTCAAAAAAGTAACTTTTTTAGACTGGTAGTGTTTACCAGCCATTGCTGCTTGCCTTCCCCAGTAATGAGGCACCATTTTCAGTTTGACCATGGAAAAGGATACCAGTCCCATAGTCTGTCTTTCTTCCAGCCACAAAAGAAAAAAATTAAGCAAACAGATTTTGCCACCACAGCAGGCTAGCAACTTGCCTCACCCGCAGGTTGGTGACTCTGCTGTGGCCATTTACTGTACCTCAGACCACTCATTTCTACCCCGGATCCCTCTGGCATACACCTGCAGACACTGTGAACTGGAGGGTTAGCCACATTTTCTGCAGATATTGGGGTCTTCTTAGTGGGCAAGGGAGAGAGCCACGGTCCTGGAAGAGAGAACAGGGAAGGTTTCTCTTTTGTGTCAGAATGCTGTGCCCATACCTTGGGAAACAGCTGGTGACATTAGTAGCACTATTGGCCTTATGTTTGCTGCCAAAAAGAAACAGAAAAACAATCATGTATTTACTTGAACTCACATTTCTTTGCATAGGAGTAGTTTAGTGGGTCTAGCTCAGGGTTTAATTTAGGCAATTGATCTTTCTTTTAAAGTAGTTCTGGTAAGAGAAAGAGGGATTCCTGTTTATCTGAAGAGATTCAAGATTCTGAATCTGAAAAAGAAGCGGGGACAGATACTGTGTGTTTTACTTGGATTTCTGATTCAGACTCAGAGGACATCTTAATTTTTGATTATCCCTGTGTGGGTTTTCTTTCTTGAGACTTATTACTAGAATGTACCACTGTTTTCAGTGGGAGAACACTGAGGTTTCTCATTCCGTCAGAAAATACTGAGTTGTTGCAGAAGGATTTTCCAGAACCTACATCCATTCCTTTTGTTCTGTCTGCTTTAGTGGATGTCTGTAATTTTCTTGACAGGGGCCAGCTGCCCCTAAAAAGGCAGATAGGGTGCATAAAGTTCTTCAGTCGTTTAAATGTTTATATACTCTTTCCAAACCTGACCCAGCAGCTATAGCCTTAGTTGATCCCACTGCTGCCAAGCACTTGGTTAATTCCAATCCTACTCTGTCTGGTAAGTATGAGAAAATTATTGACCGATACAGCAAAAAGTATATACTCCTGCATCTTTGATTTTCAGAATTTTGAATTGTCAGGCTCATGTGTTAAAGTTTGTTCTGATAATATTTTATCTGGAGTTTCTTCTAAGGAAAAATCTGCTTTAAATAACTTAGTTTCTTCTGTTGCACAGGTCACTACTCCTTGTTTGCAGTGTGTTTATGAATCTTATACTTCTTCCAAGGCTGTGGCCACTTGTGCTGTTCTGAGGAGGTTTGCATTACTGCATTCTCAATGTGACACCCGTGCACTGGCCCAATAATCAAGGAGCCTCAATCCTCACCATTAACACCAGTGAGGGAAGTCCATATACGGAAAGGATAATAAATATACAGTAAAGTACAATTTCCTTAAGAGCACACAGAGATCACAGTCAGTCTGGGACTGGTTTCTCTCTTTATCTTCAGGTCCCCAATAAGACTCCCCACTGGCACAGCTATAGGTTCCAGATCTCAGCCTAGTGGACAAGCTAAAACCAACAGCACCCTCTCTGCCCAACCAGTGCTTTGTGCCCCTGCCCAAGTAGCTGACGTACATCCACTTTGAGATAAAGAGTTATATACATCCACACAGACACTCCTGGGGAAGGCTGATACAGGTTCTCCAACTGTACCCCTTTCACCCAGACTCTACAGTAGTACCACTTGCCACCACCCACTAATATTTATCTACTAAAAGGCCCTTATGAAATTGTGTCCAATTATACTGTGCAATATTATCCAAATGGTAAGTGTGGTGTGACTGAACAGCAAGGCTGTTGGAGTGGGTTTGTACAACATCACTAAATACATGTAATGTACTCATAGAGCTTAAATTATCTCTACACAAAACAGCCATAGTGGAAAGGTTTAAAAATATTTAATATTTTATATTAATAAATAAATAATAAAAACACAAGACAATCTTCTTACTACACAGTGCTAGTCAAGAGTTCAGAGATCACAGAGAAATACTTAAAATAATACAGTACAAAAGTTCTGACATCAATACAGAAAAAAAGACTAATCTAATCTTCGTAGTTCCTATCCATATCTAAGAGAAAACACAGTTCTAAAATAAACTTACATATAGAACACAGGCAGAGTGCTGGTGAGTTGGATGTTCTCAAGATAAATGCTAAATGCTCTCATTCTTTCTCCTTAAATTGATAACACAGTACCACTGATTCATTTCAGATTACATTATTTCTTTCTGGTTCCGAAGCTAACAGAAACTCAGAGGTTAATATCCCTTTTGATCTTGCAGCTGGTCAGGAAGCCAGAGCAATAAAAGAAATTATATGTGCAAATTCTAGCAATTAACCCTGGTCTCAAAACAATAGCCAGAATTCCTTCATCCAGACATTTCTGCTCCTGATTTTAGATCAAAGAATTATACCATGCATGACTTGTCAGCTTTTCTCCAGCAGAGTGCAATGTGGTTACATTTCTGAAGTTCAGCATTTAGCAACGAGAACAAGTATGTGGCTTATTAATATTTACAAATGACAGGCTTGTCTACAAAATTCTATTTGGCTAGGCTGGCAGCCTTCACCTATCTTCACACTCATAACCTCCAAGCTGATAAGAATAAGATTTTAAATTCTCCCTTGGATAAACGTTTAATGTTTGACCCCTCTGTTGCAAAGGTGATGAAAGGGGCAAGCTAATCCAGGAAGTCTGTATGATTTTCAGCCCTCCTTTTCAAAATTGTCCAAGGGATTTTTTTTTTATCTCCTCGTCCAGTTGTTGCAAAAAAAAAAAAAAACGGTCACAACAAAATTCAGGTAAAAATTTGTTTCAGAAGAAATGGCAAAGGAGTTCCAAAAAGAAGTCTCGAACCACCCCAAACCAAGGACTATTCAAAAGACCTTGTGACACCCTGTGATCCTGTCCCATTTTTACTTGCAGAAAGTCTGAATTTCCATTTTTATTTTGTTTGGCAACAGATTATTTCAGACAAATGAGTTATGAAAACCATTTCTCCTTGTTACTGATGACAGTGGGAGGAAATTTTTCCTTTCCAGGGAGTCAGCCTCATCCTCCATATCAGACTCTCTTGTTTCCACCTGTTCTTCATCACATGCTGTCCCAAGGAGTGATGGAACCAATTCCATCTTCCCAGGTGGGGAAAGGTTTCTGTTTAAGGATGTTCCTAGTGCCAAAGAAAATGCTTGTAGGCCAGTCTAGATCTTTCTTTCCTAAGCCAGTTTTGATACTGTCTAAATTCAAAATGGTGTCAACCTGTTACCTCTTCTTCTTTTCAAGTTTCCTGGGAACACTAGACTTTAAAAGATGCTTATCATTCTATCCCTATTCATCCAGACTTCAGTGGTTTCTTAAGTTTTTTTTGTGCCTGGATCACATTTTCAGTTCACTGCCTTACCCTTTAGACTGACAGTGCACCAAGAGTATTCACAGTGTCTAGCTCCAGTTGTCACTCATTGCAGGCTATATGGTATCCACATTTTTCCATATTTAAATGACTTGCTTATCTTTGCAGAGTCTTTTTCAAAAGTGTCAGGAATCTCTTTTCTTGGGTGATCAAAAAAGCTGAGATTCCAAGGGAACATTGAAAAGTCTTTCCTGACTATCTCACACAGGATTGTGTTCCTGGGATGTCAACTAGACACATCATTTCAAAGAGCTCGTCTTGTTCAGGAAGAAGTAGATCTTTATTTATATAGGTCTTCCAAAATTTGATCCATCTGTGGAGAGTTCATCAAGTTAGTCCTCTTTGCCTCCTCTCGGAACAATCAACTATCAAGATTCTACCCCAGGACTCCATGCAAGAAGGCCCGGAAGACAGATTCCTTTTCTTTTCCTTGGACAGGAATGTTCCTGTATTCTTTTCCACCCTTCCACTATTATCAACCATGGTTCTCCCTTCTTTTGCAAGTGGCCAGGGAAAATTTCTACAAGTTTCCCCGCAGACTGGATCTGCTCACACAAGAACATGAATACTTAATATATATCAGTATCAGTCCTCTTCATTTGACTGCCTGGATGATACGGTCTTAATTCCTTTTAGGCACCTATTTACTGAGAACGTGCAGCAGGTATTAATGGAAGCAAGAAAACCTGCTACTAGGAAATCAATGTATTAACAAATGGAAAATATTTTATAGTTGGTGCCAACAACATACCCAGCACCCATTCAGGGCTAGTTGGTCTCTGTTTTTACAATGTTTGTGGGAGTTCTTATTCTGTGGCAATCAATGTTAATCTCTCTGCTATTTCAGCATGCCTGCCCATGGATCCTCCTCTTTCAGTGCAGTATCATGTCAAAATGTTTTTGAAAGGGTTTTTTTTTTTTTTGCATGAGAGGCCTCCAGGAAAACCCACGGACCCTCCTTGCTAACTTATTGCTGCCTCAGACTTTTCTTAACACTTAACATTGCTCTTGAAAGAGGCTACTAAAGTGGATCATAACAGGGGAGCACACTGTTGAATGTGATACCAGTGGAGAAGGTTTAAAATGGGCCTTTTCTTTCCAAATTAGCATAAACTGATGTTTAGGTATTTGGAGGTAGGGGTTTTGGTACAAAAATACTTAAGCTCCCAGCTTTGTGTTGTCTGTAATAGAGGTCATTACCACTCGGTGGCCACAGTTGCTTGCTGAAAACAACAAACTAAGCTAATTTTTTTTTTAATTATTAATATGAGCAATTAACAGCCTACCAAATAAAGTGAAGGAATTATGCACTAAAAATGGGGACAGAATTAAATAAACTAGATGTTGAGTCACAAAGATATAAAAAGTAACATCCATGCATTCTAGGCTTTGGAAAAAAAATGCCTTAAATCTAGACATTATCTTGAAAGCTGTTCATGTAATAAAACCAAATTAAGACAGGTTTGTCATTAAAATCATTTATTTTAGCCATTATTTAATTAACAAAAGCAGTAACAACTGTGACCAGTCTAATTGAAATTGTAGTATCCAAGTGATCTTTTAAGAATATTCAAAAAGGTAAAACAAAGTTTGCATTTAAAGTAGTATGTAACATGTTGACTACTTCATAACTACAAAAAGAACATAAATCATAAAAAATGAAAAGATAGACGTTTATTTTCCAGTAGCTACATAAGCGTTATAAAGGAGGCTGAACTGTGTATAAAAATTGAACAGTTATTTTACTTAATGATTATTTTATGTATAATTTACCAGTTGAAGTTAATATGTAACTCTACTGATTAGATATCTCAAATGGAAGCATGAAAAACATCTATCTGAAACTGCTACCATACGTTAAAAATTTTGAAATTTAGAAAGCAAAACTTTCTTTTATAAAATACTCCAAACATTAAATGATGGCACTGTCTATATGAAGTCTAGTGAAAGCACAAATTTTCTGCTATGAACAGAATTCTGAAATGTTTGTCTGAAATGTAGCCTGGGGAACCTCCTATCCAGACACAAACCAGGAGCTAAAAAATGTATTTGAAAACTCCAGGACTTCTCATGTATTTAAAATTAGGAAAACTTCCATCAGTAGCTACTGTATTGTCTACTAGTATATCAAGATTAAATGTTAATATAGTGATATAACTTACTAAAACAAGAAGTAACAAGGTTACACAGAAAACCAGTCAAGCTAGATTTTCCATTGTGTGATTTTTTAAAACCTCTTGTGTTAGAGGTAACATGGGAATATGAAAATGACCCCTTAAGGACATTAAGTATTTCAGCTGTACAGCTGTTTTCAATTCCCATGACTTTTTTTTGCTTTTTAAGCCTGTTGTGGACAAACTCAGGCCAATAAAGCCAAACCCCATTAACTGTGGACATATATGTTTCAACCTTCTTATGGCCTCGTTAGCATAGCATAAGTGGACTGTTTGGCTAACATTTGGAAACACAAGATTTTTGTACCCAGCTGATGTCCATAACCATTAGGGTGTCTGAAAAATATCCCAACTAACAAACTAAAACAACGAGTAACAAGGCCACACAAGAAAAACCCAGCCAAACTAGATTTTCCACTGTGTGATTCCTTAAAACCTCTTGTATTGGAGGTAACATGGGATGTATGCAAATGACCCCTTAAGAACATCAGGTGTTTCAGCTATATGGCAGTTCTGAATGCCCATGACTTTTTTTCTTTTTAAGTCTGTTATGGACAAATTCAAGCCAATAAAGCCAAACCCCACTAGCTGTGAACATGCATGTTTCAGCTTTCTTATGGCCTCGTCAGCACAGCATTAGTGGACTGTTTGGCTAACGTTTGGAAACACAGGGTTGTACCAAGCCATCAGCTAGGACATCAGCTAGGTATGACAACCCTGTGTTTTCAAGCATTAGCCAAACACCAAACAGTCCATTTATGTTGTGCTGACAAGGCCATAAGAAGGCTGAAACATGCATGTCAACAGTTAGTGGGGTTTAGCTTTATTGGCCTGAATTTGTCCATAACAGACTTAAAAAGGAAAGACGTCATGGGCATTCAGAACCGCCATATAGCTGAAACACCTGATGTCCTTAAGGGGTCATATACATATATCCCATGTTACCTCTAATATCAGAAGTGTTAAAGAATCGCACAGTGGAAATTCTAGCTTGGCTGGGGTTTTTTTTAGTTTTTACTGATATAACTTAGAAGTATCTATCAAATCACCTAAGTGTGAAAAATACTATGATTTAATAATTTGCCTTTTGATAGCTGCAGAAATTCTACTTTTACTTAAGTCTCTAGGAGTAAATAGCGGGGTCTGTAAAATATATTAGGTTTTAGATGCCTTAGTTCATTGTAAAATACAATGGGCAATATTCTAAAAGACTTGCTCTCAGAATAAGTGACTTACTGTCACTGTCTGTTTATAGATGGGCATTAACCAGAGTAGGTCATTTGCACCAAGAATCAGTCTTTTGGAATCAGGGCAGACTTAACACTGGAGAAAGTCACTTACATCTTTTGGAATCAGGTCCAGTGATATATTATTTCTTACTAGAGTCTGATAGCAACACATTTAGTAGGTTATCATAGACAAAGTAATGAAGGATCAAACAGAAAAAAAGGTAACCTAGCTACAGTACAGAGATCAGCTTCACAACTGGGGCTAATCTTGCACCACATACAACAAAATGAAATACTCAGATGTATATGCTTAGCTTTGTCTAGAATTAGATTGTTTAACATGCCAGTGTATTTTGTGGTGTTTCACAAGTCAGTAAGGTGACTTGATGGAAATGTTGCCTAATGAGCTGTAAGTTATTTCCCAAAGGTTTTCTGCTTTCATTACCAAAAATGGCACATGATAAAAGTTGGCTTGGTAAGCTGTGTGCAGTAATCTCTTAATGTAATTGCATATTTCCTTAACCACTTGATATGATCCAGAAGAGGCAGTTACAGCATCCAGATGCTGACATCACTGATTTATGGATTGTCCATTAGAATCCAGTTTACATATGATGTTGTTAGGCATGATCCCTTAATTCATTTTACCAAGGATATTAAATTAGACCATAGGAACTCAACAAACTTGTACATCAGCTACTGTTCCTCAGCCAGTACAGGCAACAGAGACTAGAGAGGGAATAACCTTCCTACTAACTTGTTAATTGAGTCCCGTAGCCTTTGTGTATTAGTCTGGTTTGATACAGGAGGACTTTGTGCATGTCTTAAATGAAGCAGCAACCTGACTTAGTACTGTATAGTTTTGCTGCCAAAATCCACCAAGCATTATGATATGATCATTTAATAGTCAATCCATGATCTTTTAATGCAATATAATTAATCAGGTCACCTTAAATCGAGTTATGTTTCATTTATTGTTTTGAATCAGGAAGGGTAACTCCGAGTTACCAAAAGAGAAGGAAAAATCTTTTTTTTTCTTTAAATTTACAAGCCCCACCCACTCCACAACACCCCCTTGGCCCTCACACATCACTTCCTTATTTATAAATGTTGTTGTTGTGTCTTTCAGCTTTTCCCGGTTAGGGATCGCCACAGGGGAACTCCGGTCCGCAAATGATTGGTAGTTGATTTTTGCCGAGTTACCAGCCCTGACTCACAACCTTCAACGAAGGTACGCCCATTCACACGTGTGTGTGTGTGTGTGTGTGTGTGTGTGTGTGTGTGTGTGTGTGTGTGTGTGTATGTATATATATATATACACCGACTCCATGGTTGCATACCAGTCGTGGGACAAAGTAAAATACGTAACAAAACTTCCACTTGTATGGCAAAGTGCAACGGTCAACAAACAATGAAAAACAAATGCAAAAATGTATTATAAAAGATATACAACTACATTGAGACATTTTATTAGCTGATTTGACACTCCATCAGACACAGACATCCTCCAGAGAGGTCTCATAGAAATGGATAACTGGTGCCAGAGCCATGGCCTTAAGCTAAATGCCAAAAAATGTATAGTCATACCCTTTGGGAAAAACAAGGTAACCCCTAATTACCACATAGGTGGTAATCCATTAAACATGGAAGAAGTTATCAGGGACCTGGGGACCCAAGTTGACAGTAACCTCTCTTTTGACACTCACATTGCCAAAGTGGTTAGGAAGACCTTCTACATTGCCCACCTGATCATGAAGGGATTCACATCCAGATCAGGAGAGGTCATTGTACCCCTGTACTCTTCACTTATCAGACCAATGATTGAGTACAACGCCCCATTCGGAATGTACCTTACCCGACACCTGCAGCAGTTGGAAAGACCCCAAAAGTTCCTCACCAAAAGGGTAAAGGGCCTCAAACATATGTCATACGATGCCCGACTGAAGAAACTCCAGCTCTATTCAGTCGCATACCATCTGCTCAGAGGTGATCTGTGCCTGACATACAAGGCCATGTCCAACCCGGAATTAATGGACATGCTCCACCTCAAAAAATCCAAATCCACCGGAGACACGAGAGCAAGAGACTTAAACCTCAACACAGATATAAATAGGACGTGCTGGAGGGACAGATTCATCACCCAGAGACTCCCTACACTATGGAACAGAATCCCAGTCCATGTGAGGCAGAGCCCCTCACTGACTCTGTTCAAGAGAAATCTTGACGAGTGGATGGGAGATCGTAGGTTTACCCCGGGAATCATCTCTGTGTCACTGCTGGACAGAGGCACAGCAAACTAATGGGTATAGTATTCTCATCCTAAGGGGTGGTGAAAGCCACACACACTCTGGCTAGGCTTATAAATGCCCTAGGGCAGATAGCCTAGTATGAACCTATGAGCAGCTCAGTGATTTCTTAGGACCTAGATGTCATTTTTCCTTCAGAAAAGGAAAACGTTTAGGAGGTTATTTCAATCATTACAAACATAAGATACCATTTACTAATACCATACAGGGCACTTTGAATGGGGGAAAATTGGTTGGTTGTTTCCAATGTGGTCATTGTTCCTTTTGAAGATACATTTGCAAGACTAAGGAACCAGCAAGAACACATTCCAGATATTTAATATTAATGTATTTGCCAACTGCAGTACATACTGGGTGGTGTATCTAGCTATTTCTACACACTCAGCATTTTATGTAGGTCAAACGTCTAGACCTATTAGGTTCCGTATTTCAGAGCACCTTAGCAATATTAGAACTAAATGTTCAACAAATGCTTTATACAGACATACCATAAAACACCCTACTGCTCAATTTAAGTTTGTTGCTATTGATAAAGTGGTTGGTAATAATAATTTTAAAGTGGGTTGGCACAACATTTTAAATAAAAAAGTAAAAGCCTCCATTGTAAGACTGGGAAGGGGGGGGTCTTTTTTTCCCTGGTTTAAATGCACATTTGTGTTCAACAAATGTTTCATATAAACATATAAAACAGTCCATTGTACAATTTAGTTTTGTTGGTATTGATAAAGTGGTTGGCAATAATAATTCTAAAGCAGGTTGGCACAACACTATGAACAAAAAGGAAAAAGGCTGGATTGAAAGATTTGAGGGTTCCTTTTTTTCCTGGTTTAAATGAACATTCGCAGTGGCCGTCAATTGATTGGATGATTTTAACCTGCTGACTAATACTCTCTTTTATATATATGTGATTTATATATATATATCCTAATGTTACACATTGATAAAGGCTTATGGCCGAAACCGGTCTGTTGGATAATATTTTAGACTTTATTAAAGTCTGCTTTCACCTTCCACTTGAGTGCTGGCCTTTTTTTGCATTTGATTTACAAAGTGAAATACCCCACTGCAGTACATCCTTGGCTAAGACAATATAAGCTAATGTGGTTTCAGTAAGCCATGATGAAAAAGGAATCAAAGTAAAGCTATCTGCATGAACTATACTTTTTAGGGTGTAGGGCACCCACAGAAAACAGATGCATTTAGGGCCATGGGACTATATATGGAGTTTTTGCATTGATACCAGAAGTGTACATCTGGATTAGGGTTCTTAGGTTCATAGGTGTTTACTAGGCTAACAAGAGTTATTTTAAGCCTGGTCATGCATCCCAAATCTCTGACAAGTTCTTGTACCCTTGATAAGTGTAAGCAGGGGCTTGGGAAATAAAACATTTACAAGCAGGCACCTGGGAAATGAACCATTTACAAGCTGCCTATGTCCATTAGAGGCATGGACGCCAAAACAGGGATGAATTTCTTGTTCCACATCCAGTTGTTCAAGTTGCATTTTAATTGGGTTAGGGAGGAATTCTGCTTCCTATGGATGCGGAGCCTATTCCAGAGAAGGTGTGGTCCCTGGATACTGTTAGATACTAAAGATCCTGTTTATATCACAGGCAAGGTTTAAGTCTTTATAACACATAATATTTGTGCTTTTTGTTTTGTGGATATGCAGGAGGTCCATCAAAGTGGGGTGTGACAATGCCCTGTATGCCAAGCATAGATTTCCCCTCAACAGCCTGTAGGAGACTGAATACAGGATAGGGCCTTGAGGCAGTCTGCACATGATATGTTACTTACGCCCTGTATTCTTTTAGTGATGAACCTCTAGAGGTGTTTCAATTGTTGGATATGTCTGGCTGGCTAAATACCAAAGGTGAAATTGTACTCAATGATAGGTCTGATGAATGCCGAATACAGTGGAACAATGACTTCCTTGGACCTATATGTCATACCATTGTTTATAAGATGCACAACATAGAATGATTTCCTCACTATTGTAGGCACATGGTGTTCAAAGGCTAGTTTACTGTCTGTGTGTGTTTGCAAGTCCCTAACTACTGGGTCAACTCTTAGGGGTGTGTTGTCAGTATGATAGTTAACAGGGGTGGATGACTTCCCAAAGGATACTGTTATGCATTTCTTGGTATTTAGTTTTAGTCCATGACTCTAACACCAGATGTTAAGTTGTCATTCTCGCCTTCATTCTTGCTGGATCGGCTCCGACTCAGCCTATACTATAGCTCGAGAGCTATTTTTACCAGCTCGAGGCAGCCCTATATCCCACAATACCATGCACTAACTCCCCGATCTCGTTTGCCGCTTCGCTGCGAGGTAGTCTGTTTTTACTGGCTCTGGTCAGTAAGTGCTTTTTTCATATATATATATATATATATTCAGTGTCAGTAGTTTTTTCCAGTTAGTTACCCTTCTTAGGTCCCTTCTAACTGCCTTACCCGTTCGGTAGCCCTTTTTCCCCTTCTTTAGTTAGTTTTTTATCTTGGGCCTACGGGCTTTTCCTTAGTTTTCCCCCACCCCTTTCAGTGTATGTGTGGGTTTTTAGTCAGTTCCCCTTAACTTAAATAAGTGTGTGTGTGTGGACTGACTGTGTTCCTTTTTATTTTTTGTCAGGATGTCAAAGGACCCTAAGGTTTCGGGATTCAAGAAGTGTGACTCGTGTTGTCAGAAAATGTCTCTGACAGATGGTCACACTTCTTGTGTCTATTGCTTGGGGCCTTTACACCTGCAGGACTCTTGTTCCATTTGTCATGGATTTAGTTCAAGAGTCCTGCAGGAAAGGCGTAACAAGCTCATCCTAAGGGGCTTGTTAAAGCCTGATGACTCCCCGTCCAAGTCTGGCTCGGGGAAGTCATCAAAAACCGCCAAGCCCCCGGCTCCAGCTTCTGAGCCGAGGGCTGGCATTATAGAGACGGCTCCGACCTCGGTTCCGTCTGGCTCCAAGGTGAGCAAAGTGGTTTCCTCTCCGAAACCATCATCGGAGCCGACCCCAGCGCGCAAGTGCTCTAGGTCCCCTTCGCTAGAGTCTGTCAGATTGGCTCCGAGGTCCCCTCTCCTATCGGAGCGGAGTCCTAGGACTCATTCATCGAGGTCATCCAGGCTCTCCGACCACGACATCGAGAGGGTGGTCAGTAGACTCATAAAATCTCAGGCGCTGGCCCAAATGCTCCAGAGCCCATCTCACCAGACTGTGGCTCCTTAGATACAGCTATCCATTCCTCCTCTGACTCATCTCTCGAGCTCGGAGCCGGAGTTTGTCAGAAACGTGACCTTGCCCACGTCGGAGCTGATACTTCCTCCTTCAGCTCCGGTGTCATCGGCTCCGACCTCTTCATTGGTTCCATCCATGGAGAGGTCCGGGCGCCGGGACTCCATTGTCGGCTCTGAGGGGGCGAGTGGCATCGGACCCTTGTCTGACCCCGCTCTCCCTCTCGGAGCTTCGGCTCTAGTTAGTCCGGCCCCGACATCATTCTCGGAGCCTTCTCTGTCGGTTCCGGGGGCGGTTCTGGTCTCTTCGGAGCCGGGGCTACCTTTGGTATCTGATAGGGGAGCCTTTGAGGTGATGAGGAGTGTGCTGGACCCAGTGTCCACTGCAAGGTTAAGTTCTGCGGCTCCTCCCTCTATAGTGCCTGTTACGGTCTCTGGCCATCCTCCTACAACTGACAGCAGAGATCCAAAGCGTAGGGTACCCACCTTGGGTGTCTCCTCCTCTTCCGAGGGCTCCCCTGAAGTTTCAGGGGAACCCCCTAGGAAAAGAAAGTGCAAGAGGAAGCACATAGACTCCCCCGAGTCTGTCACGTTGGACACCGACTTGGATGAGTCGGAAGGTTCCCCCAGATCCCCCTCTGAGGATGTCTCCTTTTCAGACATCCTAGAAATCCTAAGACAGAGGGGAAATTGGTCCACTCTCAAACCTTCCGAGGATGAGTCTGTTTACCTTGATGCCTTTGGATCTCGCCCTTCCACCTCCTGGGTGTCTCCCCCTTTCGACCCACTAATGGAGGTAGTGGCTAGAAAGGCGTGGGCAGCTCCTGATTCAATGGAACCTACCCCTAGGAGGCCTACTAAATTTATTTCTGCACCAGATGACAAATCCTTTCTCACCAAAGGTGTTTCAGTTGATGCTATGGTGGTAGCAGCAGCCACTAAGAAGGAATTGGCTGATCCTTCTGTATCTGTTCATCCTCCTAACAAAGAGTCCAGGACCATGGACAGGTACGGCAAGCGGACCTTTGCTTCAGCAACTTTTTCTATGCGATCGCTGAACTATTTATGTCATTTCACCCGCCTTCAGAGAGACTTGCTCAAAGAGCTGGGTGAAACGGTACAGGATCCTTCTGCTGCGGAGTTTAAGGACAAAATAAACTCTCAGCTGGCTACCCTGAACTCCATAGTTAACTCCTCCATGCGGCTTATCTCTTATGCAGCCGATGGAGCGAGTAGGGCCGCTGGCACAGGCATTGCGTTGAGACGTCACGCTTGGATGCGACTCTGTAACTGTGCCGATCCCTTTAAGGCATCCTTCACCAACACCCCCTTTGACGGTTCGGAATTGTTCAGACCTCAGGTGAAGAATACCCTCACCAGATGCGAACAAGATGGTAAGACTCTCTCTGCCGTGGGAGTCCATTTTTCCACGCCTTCTAGACCTTATCCTATGGGACAGAGGGGAGGAAAGATGTGGTTCCGCAAACCTCAGGGAGTCGCGCCTGCCGCACATGGTGAATTTCCCCCTAGAGGCAGAGGGGGAAATAATAACAGAAGCCGCCCCAGGGGCAGAGGGGGTCCTCAGAACCAGGGCTCTAGGGAATCTTTTCCTGACCAACCCTTTCAGCATCCCTGAGAAGCTGCCCGACTGTCCGCCTTCGGAGGCAGTCAGGGGAAGATTATCTCTGTACCCGGAAGCCTGGCAATCCCTCTCCCAAGACACATGGGTACAGAAGATCATATCCGAGGGTTACAAAATCCCTTTCACTTTCCCTCCGGTACAACCGCCAAAACCCCTACCAGACGTACCACCCACACAAAGAGGTCAGGCTCAGCTAGAAATAAAATAGCTGTTAGAAAAAAAGAGTCATCCAGGCAGTCCCAGCAGATCAGCTAGGATCCGGAATCTACTCCAGATTCTTTTTGGTACCAAAAAAGACAGGAGAATGGAGACCCATTTTGGACCTCAGCAGGTTAAACAACTCTGTACTAAAGACAAAATTTCGGATGGTAACACTGCAGTCCATTCTACCCTTTTTAGGCAGAGACAACTGGATGTGCTCATTAGACCTCCAGGATGCGTACTACCATATAAAGATACACAGGCGCTCCAGGAGGTTTCTCTGCTTCCGGCTGGGAGTCAGTCATTTTCAATTCAGGGCCCTGCCCTTAGGTCTCACCACAGCCCCCCGGGTGTTCACCAAATGTTTGGCAGTGGTCACGGCTCACCTGAGACGGAAAGGATTCCAGGTGTTTCCATACTTAGACGACTGGCTCATTTCCGCTACCACCAAACAGGATCTCATAATGGCCAGGGATTACACTATTCAACTTTGCAACAGTCTGGGTATTTCTATAAATGTTGCAAAGTCCTCCTTGTCAATGTATAAACTTTATAGGCGCCGTATTAAACACCACAGAAATGTCTGCAACATTACCACCTCGGAGAGTGACAGACATAAGGCGGAATGTTCAGCCCCTGTTTCAGCCCAACAGAGTCCAAGTCAAGCTAGTATTGAAAGTGTTGGGCCTCATGGCAGCAGCGATTCTTCTACTTCCATTAGCCTGCTTCCACATGAGGCTCCTTCAGTGGATGCTGTTTTCTCAGTGGTCCTTTCAACAGCTACCAATGACCCACTACATTTTGATAACCCCATGGATGGTTTCCCCTCAGCTTTTTCAGGGCAGACCCTTTGTTCTCCCCCCTCCAGTTGCCACTGTCACAATGGATGCCTCCCTGATCGGGTGGGGGGGGGCATTATCAGGGCAGGACGGTCCAGGGCACTTGGCAACAGTCAGAATGCCACCTGCACATAAATGTCCTGGAGATGAGGGCGGTGCTTTTGACGTTGCAAGCCCTTCAGAGCTCTCTTCCCATGGGGACTATAGCAATTCAAATGGACAATATGTCTGTGGTGTGGTACATAAACAAGCAGGGCGGAACAAGGTCCTACCCCCTCTGTCGAGAAGCACTCAGACTTTGGCAATGGGCGATTTCATCACAACGGTTTCTGATAGCAACATCCCCGGGAAGTCCAACGTCATAGCAGACAATTTGAGCAGAACTATCCTCATGCCTCATGAGTGGTCTCTAAATCAAGCGGTAGCAGACGGAATTTTTCGGAAGTGGGGCCAGCCTTGCTGCGACCTTTTTGCAACTCCCCAAAACAGCAAGTGCCTCGACTTCTTCACACTTTTTCCTCTGCCAGGCCAACCCCTCAGAGACACTCTTGTTCACATTTGGCCCCGGGGTCTTCTTTATGCCTTTCCTCCCTTTCCGTTGATCCTGCAATTAATTCAGAAAGCAACTGCATTGAGATCCAAAATTATCCTTATTGCCCCATTTTGGCCTCGACAAGTTTGGTTCCCGTTCCTGCACAAATACCTACTGGAACAGCCTTGGCATCTGGAACCCCTTCCGGATCTGTTGACCCACCTCACAGGCAAGCTGCATCAGTCTCTACATTCCATCAACCTCACAGCTTGGTTGATCCACTTCCAGCCATAGCCAGGCTTCCCCTTATTTCTCCTCCTGTTCGTGATATCATTCTGGCTTCCCATAAGTCCAATACTAGGAAGACTTATGCGAGTAAATGGAAGCGTTTTTCACACTGGGCACAAACTAGGTCCTTAGATCCTTTCCATGCACCCATTCATGAGGTTCTAGACTTTCTGGCAGAGCTTTTTCATTCAGGGTCATCATCGGCCACTGTCAGGGTACAATTAGTGGCCATTGCTAATTTTCATGTTGGACTCTCAGAAGCTAATATTATGTCCCACAAACTCTGTAAAGCCTTTCTCAAGGGCATCTTTTTGCTCAGACCTCCAGTCAAAGATCCACCCTCACAATGGGATTTGAATTTAGTTCTAACCTCACTAATTCTGCCCCCTTTTGAACCTGCAGCTTCTTGCTCCCTCAAACTTCTTTCTTGGAAAACGCTGTTTTTAGTAGCTATAACATCTGCCAGAAGGGTATCGGAACTTCAAGCCTTGTCTGTCCGTCCTCCTTATTTGGTTTTTCATAAAGACAGGGTAACTCTCAGAACAAACCCTTCCTTCCTACCAAAAGTGTTATCGGAAGCAAATCTAAACCACTCCATTGATTTGCCTGTCTTTTTCCCAGACTATACCAACAGGGCTGAACAAAAATTACATTCATTAGATGTTCATCGCCAATTACGGTATTACCTCAACAGGACAAAACAATACAGAAAGTCAGACCAGCTCTTTCTCTCTTATGCTGCAGGCAAGAAAGGGCTTCTGGTATCGAAGGTTACTTTTTCCAGATGGCTGACGTCTGTTATTACCTTGGTCTATGAGTTGAGACACAGGCAACTTCCCTCTAGGCCTAAGGCTCATTCAACCAGGGCACTATCAACTTCAACGGCGTTTCAAGCAAGGTTACCACTAGATGCCATTTGTGCAGCAGCTACATGGGCGTCCAAACATACCTTTATTGCCCATTACAAGCTTGATTTAGCCTCCAGAAATAGAGCTGATTTTGGTTCCACTGTACTCAGGAGTCTATTCCATTGAGCCACCCAGGACTAAGATGCTAGGGACGCTGTCCCATCCAGCAAGAATGAAGGCGAGAATGACAACTTAACATTAAGAAGTTATGTCTTACCATAACGTTCCATGTTAGTTGTCTTCTTCTCTCCTTCTTTCTTGCGTCCCTCCCTCCTGCCCCCTAGCCTGGATAGACTCGAGGTTTCTGAGTCCTTCCTTTTCTGGATATACAATATGTTGCGTTGCTTTCCTTGTATCCTTAATGTTACCAGCAGGTAATCTGTACTCTTAAAAGAGGATTATAATATTATTATTATAATATTATTATTGATACTATGTCTTAGCTTCCCAACGAGATCTGAGGAGTTAGCGCATGGTATTGTGGGATATAGGGCTGCCTCGAGCCGGTAAAAATAGCTCTCGAGCTATAGTATAGGCCGAGGCGGAGCCGAGGATCGGCTCCGAACCATCCAGCAAGAAAGAAGGTGAGAAGAAGACAACTAACATGGAACATTATGGTAAGACATAACTTCTTATTATTTTCTGTGTCAGCCCTTCCTGGAGCACATTTGTGTAGGTGGGGGACTCATTAACAGTTCCTAATTTGGAGTCTGCTGCAAATTTAGTCAGCCAGAGGCCATTGACATTGGCCTTGACTTCAGAGAAGTAAATGCCAAAAAATAGCTGTCTCAGGACTGATCCCTTTTAAACAGAAACAGATCAAGTACTTTTGTTCTGTAATAACTTGTAAACAGATCTTCATCAGAGTCTATATTGTGAAAAAGATGGACTGTCAGTTTAGAAATGTTAAGTGCAGTAGTGACAAATTCAGTGAAATAAATGTATTCAAGAATTGGACCAATCCTGTAAAACTCTTTAAAAAAAATGGAAATCCCACAATGTTGAATTGGTAAAAGTAAATATAAATATATTAAGTACACTTTTGCATATATACCCAGAGCTGTGTGTTCTAAAGCTTTTGTGTTAAAAAAGCACTTAATGTTGATACGATCATTTAGCCCTGGGTATATGTCAGCATTCAATTTAATTTGCCAAATGGATTGATGGCATTCAATCAGCACTTTGTAGTCCCCTGTACTGAAGTTATACTGATGGGATCCAATACAAAGAAACTGAATTTCTTAAATAAAGCACATGCCACAGGTTGTTTTGCTAATGCATTGTTCATGTCTTTTGTTTAATGGCAAATATGTGCTCATAAATTCTGCGATTAATCTTCCTAATAGTCTTTCCAATATAAAAACATGAACACAGTTCACAGGTTGCAAGGTAAACTACCTCTTGTATTTGACAGCCATATCTGTCCTTGGCACAAATCATGATATTTTGTACATTGATATGATTTGTCACGTGACTGCTTTGCATTTTTAAACCAGCAGGTTTTTTCAGACTAGACAGAAGTTCTGTTTAAAAGTTATTAAAGAATGAAAGCATTTGATCTAACTACTTGGGTTCTTGACTCCTAGTTGTTGTACATTAGAACATGTTTCTTGTTTTTTGGATTTTGGTGTTCTACGCTGTTTTGTGGATTTCATTTGTTCTGGTTTTAACGGCAACTGGCATGTTAGGAGATTCTTTTACCCAGGATGCGAATTTTGATGTGTCTACTCATTACCCCGAGAAATTAGTGGACCTTACACAGAAATTGACAGCAGCAGTTTTGAATATCTGTTGACTGCTTGAAGGATTTAAATCTAAAAGCAAGACTGTGAAAACTGTTTCTACACAACTTGCATTTAAGAAATTCAGTTCTTTGTTTTGGACACCGTCAGTATGATTGAGTTTACAGGGGACTACAAAGTGTAGCTTGAGTGCCGCAAATCCATTTGGCAAATTAAATTGAATGCTGATATATACCCAAGGCTAAATGGGATGGACACCGTCAGTATGATTGAGTTTACAGGGGACTACAAAGTGTAGCTTGAGTGCCGCAAATCCATTTGGCAAATTAAATTGAATGCTGATATATACCCAAGGCTAAATGGGATCCGTACGGTCTACCGAACGATTGTTTCACTGAAAGTAAAACGGCCGAGCACACTTTTGCGAAAGTGATTTTCACTGAAAAAGCACTTTCACGAAAGTGTACTAAAAAAAGAGAAAAATGTGGGGAAATGGATGTTGTTGAGATCGCGGCATAGTGGGGATAAGGGAATATTCCCTTTCCCCACTGTAGTGCGATCTTGGAGTGAGAATATAAAAGTGTGTGGGGGGGTGGGGGCATGTGAGTTTGGGGGGGTTTATACACTTTAGCGAAGGTGCGTTTTCAGTGAAAAGCACTTTCGCTAAAGTGTGTTCGGCCGTTTTGGTTTCAGTGTTGTGGGTGTTAGGTAGATAGTCCTAGATCTGGCTAAATTATAGTATTAACTTTGTGCTTTTTGTTAGCACAAATGCTTTAGTATATACAGGTCTGATTCTGTATGCTAAATGTGTACTTTTATAGTTATATTTATTTTTACCAATTCAACATTATGGGACTTGGTTTTCTTAAAGGATTTTACAGGATTGGTCCAATTTTTGAATACATGTATTTCATTTAATTTGTCATATGAATGCACTTTAAGTTTTTAAACAGACAGTTTTTTCACACTATAGATTCTGATGAAGTTCTGTTTAAAAGTTATTAAAGAACAAAAGTGTTTGATCTAACTACCTAGTCTCTTAACTCCCTAATTGTCATACAGTAGAATGCGTTTCTTGTTTTTTAGATTTTTGGTGTGCTATGTTGTTTTATAGATTTCAGTAGTGCCTTGAAGTCTCACAGTTAGATATGGATTCTTTGTTCATTCCTTGAAGATTGATATTCCTGTTGGACTTTAATAGTAAAGAAATATGAGATCTGTCTTGTCTGTCTTTTAAAATAAAATAAGATTGAAAATTCAAATTTAATTCAGTAGTAAGTACTTTCATCTCTGAAAGGAGACTTTGTTAGACTGATAAAAAGCAAAACACACATAAAAACACCTGTTAATTGTCACATGATAAATCACGGTTTTCAGACTCTTCTCTTTAGATGAACCTTAACATTTCTTTATCATTAAGCCCAGGAGGATTGCATGCTTCTAATCTCAGTTGCCAGCAATAATCTCTTAAATCCAGTTCATCTTCTGCATTAAATTTACAGTTTGTTTATTTTATTTGTTTTATTTTACATTTGTTGACCGGTCTAGTCTAACTGGATACATGTCCATTTTCAGTAGAGGCCCGGGGAGAAAAGCTCCAACACAAATACACAATATACTACAAATGTTGCAACAGTTCAAGCTTGACGCAACTGTTATTAAAAAAAAGTCCAGTACTGTTGTAGCAGTACAAGCTTGATGCAGCTCTTACTAATGGTGAGCATAATATAAATAGTAAAGGTAATATACAAAAAGTTGTTTACTTTATACATATATACATAGAATTAAATTGAAAAGCATGATTTATATGGATCACTAAGGAGAAGTCAGTAGTTAGTGCAGTTTAGTATTAGGTGAAAAGTATACATAGGTATAAAGTAAAAAAGTTAGGGTTAGTACAAGGGCATAAGCAATGAGTACTAAGAAATAGTTTTAGTTTCTGTTTAAAAAGGGTTATTGAGGACAGAGATAGGAGTTCAGTGGGAAGTAGGTTCCAGTGTTTTCCTACAGAATTAGAGAACAAAGAGTCTCCTGCTAAGTTGTTTGATCTGCTAGTACTAATAAGTAGTTTATTAGAGAAGCGCAGATTCTTAAGATTGTTGTAAGGGGTAATGAGAGTAGACAGTGTAGGTGTATTGGTGGGGTGATACAGGCTCTTGTGGGTAATAGCAAGCTGGCAAAATAGAAGCTGATTTTGGAACTCTAGCCATCCTAATTGTTTTAGGTTGCTACAATGATGAGTTCTAAAAGGAGAGCCAGTGGCAAATCTAGCAATATTATTATAGGAAATTGCCAGTTTGTTGAGGTTGTATTTTGAAAGATTAGTGTATATAGGTGAAGCATAGAGTAGAGTGGCGATTAAATGAGTTCTGGCTATAGTGGTCCTGGCTAATGGTGTAAGAAAGGGTTTGATTCTATAGAGGGATCCCAATTTCTTGTTGACTGTTTTTATTGTACTGTTAATGTGAGTATCAAAGTTAAGGTTGCTATCTATAGTTATTCCTAAAAGTTTGGTGGTTAGGTCGGGAGATATGAGAGTGCCGTTCTTAGATATGAGAGTGAAGTAAGCAGGGGTTGACTTACGGGTTGGAGTAAAAAGTAGAAGTTTATTTTTTTAGGGTTCAGTAGGAGGCAGCAGTTTAAAAACCATTGTTCTACTGTATTAAATGCTTTTTGGGTAAGAGACTGTAGCTCAGAAAGAGAATTAGCTGAACAAATTATAGTGGAGTCTTCTGCATATTGAATACAGGTTGCATGAGGAATTGCTAAGTGGAGGTCATTAATAAAAATGGAAAATAGCAGTGGGCCTAATATGGAGCCCTGGGGAACACCAAGGGAAATGGGGAGGTGTGTAGATAGATTGTTGTCCTATAATACAGCCTGTTGTCTGTTGTCTAAGTAAGATTTGAACCAATTTAAGGCTAAAGGTTCAAGAGAAAGGGATTTAAGTAGGTCTAAAAGGAGCTGGTGATTAACCATGTCAAAAGCTTTAGATAAATCTATAAAGACTGAAGAGGAGAGCATATTGTTATGGTTTTTGTTTATGCAGTCTGTAAAGGATAGCAGTGCAGTGGTGGTACTGTGGAATGGTCTAAATCCATGTTGACAGTTGGTGAGTAAGTTATTTTGGTTAAGATGGTTAAGTAGTTGCTTATGGACGCATTTTTCCATTATTTTTGCCAGTGGGGAGAGTAAAGCTATTGGACAGTAGTTTGAAAAGTCATTGGAGTTACCACCTTTAAGTAGAGGGATGATGTGAGAGATTTTCCAGCTAGATGGGATAGTTCCTTCTCTTATGGTTCTGTTTATCAGTATGGAAATGGGGAAGGCTATGGCTTTGTCTCCTTTTTGCAGGTATTCTGCTGGTAGTTGGTCAGCAGAGGGGGTGGTAGGTTTTAGTTTTTGGAGAAGAGAGCAAATAAAGGAAGTAGAAACAGATTGTAACTGAAATGATGGAAGTGGGCAAGTAGGTGAGGTTGCTAGATTAGAGGTACCTGGAGATAATTGACTAGCAAGAGTTTGGATGGCATCTGTAAAAAAAGAATTTAAGGCATTGGCAGTTCGTGTTGGATTCTCAAGGTTGGAGCCTTGGGGGTTAGGTGTGATAGACTGACCTGGGTGTAGTAATTTGTTAATGCTAGACCAAAACTTTTGTGGAGTCTTTTGGTGAGTTTGTTGTAGCTGGAAGTAAAAGTTTTTTTTATCTAAGAGGATAGCTTTTTTTTGTTATATTTCTAAGTTGTTTAAAATATTGGTGGTCTGTAGAATTCTTAGTAGTGTGCCATTTAGCCCAAGATTTGTTTCGAAGGAGGATTTTTTGCCTAGTAGCTATTGTAAGCCATGGGGCAGGTTTAGCCTTATTTCTAATGGAGCGTGATGGGGCATGGTGGGTCAAGGATGGCTAAGAATGTGGAATTAAAGTATTCCACTGCTTCATCTAGTGGGAGGGATTTTAGCGGTAACCAATTGCAGTGTTTAAGTTCTAATTGGAATAGTTCTGGATTAAAATGTTTTTGGTCCCTATTGTCCTAAAGGTATTTGGGTAAGTTATGTTGGTTTTGTGTCTGATGGTATATGTTAGTGAGTAGTCACTTAGATCATTAGGGAGGGTTCCTACTTTGTTTGAAGAGGACAATTAGTACGAATCCAATCTAAGGTGCTTTCTTTGTTATTGGTTTTATTGATACTGGTTGGGGAGGTAATAGCTTGTGAGAAGCCATATAGGTTAATATGGGTGGTAGGATCTAAAGTACTACAGGACTTCCAGTCAATATTAAAGTCTGCAAGTACTAAAGTTTCTTGTGGAAGATTAATAGACAGCCAGTTTAGAATATTTTCATGGGTATTAATGTTATTTCCTGGGGGAAGGTAGATACAAGCAATGTTTATGGATTTACATGTGTTGACCTGAAATTTGGTAATGAGGATTTAAGCATTATTGTATACAGGTGGACTAAGGTTTGCAGTGGTAACTTGTAGCTCTATTTTATAAAGGATTGCTACCCCCCTCCCTTTTTGTTTTTACGGTCTAATCTGAGGATATTGTAACCAGGTGGGGTGACTTCATTGTCATTAACTGTAGGTTTTAGCCATGTTTCAGATAAACATAGGATATCAAATAGGTGGATATCTAAGAGGGCGTGGAGGTGGGCAGTTTTGTTGTTAATGCTACATATGTTAAGATGTGCTATATAAAGTGAGTTTTAAGGTTTAATTGGGGCTTGCGTACTAGTAATGTTAAAGTTGCCTTGTTCATTGGCTGGAGTATTGTTTGGGCCGGGGTTAGGATGAATGTCCCCATCTAGCAGGTCTTGGAGGTATATTCTATATATAGGGTTGTGAAATTTACAGAAATAGTAAAGTGATTTTCTAATATGTAGATTGATGTACTTTATATGGGCCAATCTATGATATTTGGCTTGTAAGTAGCAGGGTCTAGTTGTGATGTTGATGTGGGTTTGGGAGATGGCTAGTAGTGGCGTGGAAGTGAATTTGGAGGGGAAGAGAAGGTTGGGTTATAATGGATGTTCATAGGAGGTTAATAGATAGGTAATAGTTAGAGGAGGTAAGAGAGAGGCCAGGATTAAAAATTTTGTTTGATATGGAATGGATAATTTAGCCATTATCTTAGTATAAGATGTGGAATAAAAGGGGGTAGGTAGTATTAACAGATAGGAAGTTGTTACAAGAATGGCAGGGAGGTAATATAATATGGCCAGGTATGGCAGGGAGGTAATGTAATATGTCCAGGTGAGGTAATTTGTCAAGAAGGGTGGGAAGTAGTAATAAGGTGTGTCTATTGATTGGAGCAGATATGATGGGGGTGTGGTTAACAGGAATAAATGTAGAACCACTGGGGGTGGGTGAGAATTGGGGGCAGGGAGAGGATCGGAGTGAGCCCGCAGGGCGAACGGAGCGGGTAGAGACAAGTGAGTGAAACAGCCAAGGTGAACAATCAGTGGAATGCTGACTGTTAGAGGTAAGTTAATTTGAGATTGGTATAGAGCTGAATAAGAAGTAGAATGGGAGAATATAAAGGTGGAAAGTGGGTAATTAAAGCAGTACAGGGTTGTGTGAAGGGTCAATATTAGGAAGGGTATAGACAGCATACAGTAGTAGGAGTATTTTCTGGGATGGCGGGATATAAAAAAAGATAGGGAAAATGTGCCACCTAGTGGACAGTCAAATGAATTACAGCAGAGGTAGTTTCTGGGGAAGGCTAGACTAGGGCTAGAAAGACTGTTTGGCTAGGGTAGGTAAGGTTAACGCAAGAGAGGGACTATACTTTGACTACAGGATACAGGAGGGGGGTATGGCTGCTGTATGACCAGACAGAGAATCTTGCAATTAACAACAAGGAATTAAGCAACCTACAGATTAGTTTTAAAGTCAGTATGAGGACAACACATACTCTTTTCTTGGAAGAGCACATGGGTACACTTATAGGGTGATGTTACAGCTGGTAGGTTAGGATGGGTCCTTAGTTGCCTGGTGGGTTCTTATCTCCTAGTGGAGGGTAGGCAAGCTGGAGAGCTGAGAGCAGAAAAGACATCAGGAAGAGAGAAAGGAAAAGCAAACATCCTTATTTAGTTAGCACACAGAAAATGCTTAAGCAGCTAAAGATTTTAACTTGACCAGTAACTACAAATAAAAAGCCTGTCTCAGCATTGCAATTATTAGAGTGCCTTGAGAAGGTGTTACTGTTGTCGCACATCTCTATAGCATGCAAGTGTTCATAAATTCTATTGCACAGTGCTTCAGTAGTTCTACCTACACAGAATGCTTCACGGTTCATACACCTAGCTAAATAGATCACAAACAAAGATTTAACAAGTAAAAGCCCCTGAGATTTCAGTTCTTCCTCTTATAATTAAAGTAAGGGCACCTGTGCCTGTGTATTTGCAATAATTAGAATTAAAACACTTTAACATACCTTTCTTTTGCAGTATACCAGTCACACCTACATTAATCTTAATTTGAAAAATATACTTAAGATTTGTACCCCTTCTTTCGACAAACATTGGCTGTTCACCCACATTGTCAGTAATATCAGGAAATCCACTAAGATTTTTCCAATTGGTTTTAATCAAAGCCTTTCTACTGCTCTCATCAACTGAAGACCTTAATAGTAATGATGAGGTATGATCCCTATTATGCTTATGGGCGAATGAATCTGTTTGCAATCTACAAGGCTTAAAATCAGTGTTCATTCTATCCTTAATATTGTTAATATTGTTATAACATTTTATTGACAAAATTAGCAGTAAGAGTCAAAATAAGCTAAATTTTCTGATAAATTTCTTTTCACAAGAAGTCTTTATTGTTGAACAAACATTTCAAATTTAGCTTTCTCACATAATGAGACTGTTCATTATGTCTTCTAAGTTGGCTCTATTAACTGGAATATTAAAACAGCCTTTACTGAACACTTGCAGGTCAGAAGTACTGAGCACATATTTAGAAAGGTTCACAATTTTGAAACATATGTTTGAATGTATACATTTCATTTGTGTTTGTTCCATTTTGGGTTCCTCTTGTCTGTTGTTCTGGAACCCTGCACATTTTGCTGCTTACACTTCCACTTGGACCCATGTCCTGTTGCCTGTGAGTGAATCCTGATACACACCCACTGGTTGAAAAGCTACAGAATTTTGGAGGTCCTATTGGATTTATTAGTATTTTTGGTATTAAAGTTATTGCCATTATAACTGTTTTTGCACTGCTTGTCTAATAAATGCTTTGGTCTTCTGACTGTATTAGCATTAACAGCTTGCTTTTCTGTATGTCTTTCATCACCCAGAGCTGCTAAATTTGAAACTTCAGGTACTGAGACTTTTTCATCCTGATAAATATTCTGTATGTCCAACTCTGTTTAAATGTAGAATACAGTAGTCCTCCTCTGTAATTCTTGCAGTCATTGTTGAACATCTTAAGCTTTCTATTCTATAGTACCTCATTCTCCTTAATCAGTCTTTTTTGAGTAGAAACAAATTTTGAATCAACATTCACAGCAGGTGTACTCCATTTAATAGACTCATATTGTTTCTTCATAAAACATTCAGTTCATTGACAACAGCTTTATTGTAACTTGCTACTACTTTGAGTGTCTTAAACAGAGTACATCTGCTGCCAATGTTAATGGCCAGGCACAAGAAGTAGGGTAGACACACAGACAAAACAGTACAGTACACACTCAGACAAAACACAGTACAGAACAATATATTAAACAGTAAACAGACTCACAGTAGAAAGTTACTGACTAGGCACCACTGGTGTGTGGTGGGTGTAGTGTCTAAATAGCCTAGCTGGTACAACATGTTCTTAGTGTTTCACTGTTGCAGTCATTACATTTGGGTAATCCTGCTGGCAGGTTTGCCTCAGCCGGCCTGAATTCCAAAGTCCCGGGTCCTGCGTCGGCTGTCGCCCCCTTCCCTGATGTCAAGTCGTCAGGGGTACAAAAGATGCAGCTGGCACCATTTTCTTCAGTCTTTCTTGCCAATCGGTGCCCGAAGCAAAATCAGTTCACAAGTGCTGGTCGGCCGACTCCTGAGATTTTCGTGTTTCAGATCCGAAGTCTTCAATAAAGCTAAGTACCCCGTTGGGGAAACTTTTTTCTTGCTCCAGACCGATGTCAGAAAAAGTTAATAATTGTATTTCTTGTGGAAAGCAAATACCTCATAAGGATTTTCATTCTTACTGTATTCCTTGCCTAGGCCCTGATCACAACGTTACTGGTTGTCGATTTTGTGCTAGATTTAACCAATGCACTATTAAGCGTCGGTATGATTTTGCTTTAAACTTTTTTGGATGCCAGTTTAATTATCCTGAAATGTCGTCGGATAGCCATCCGACTACCGGAGTTTACAAAAACGCAAGGAAAAGGATAGAGAAAAACAACCGAGGCCCAAAACTGATGGCAAAGCTTCTCCTAAGCCAGTCGGTTCTTAGTGAGGCGCTTTCGCAGCCCCTGACTCCCGCTACTTTAGAGTCGCAGCCCGCTACCGACTCCCACATGGAGTCGGCCATGCCGCTGGATACTCAAGGTATTGGAGCCTCGGACGCTAATCCCTCAGATGGGTCCAAAGCCGCTGAGCAGGTACTGGCTTCTGAGGGTGTATTCAGACCTAAACATCTTTACATTAAAACGCCTTCAGCTTCAAAACCGTAGACTAAAGCACCTTCTAAAGCAAGGAAACAAACACAAGAGCCACGTGGACAGGCCTCTATGCTCAAAAAACAGAGGCTCAAAATGGCCGAAGACTTGATTACCTTGATCAGGGGTTCCCATCCCCCTCCTGATAAGAGGCCTAGGCAAGACACTGCTATGAATCTTCAGATCAGGTTTCCATTTCCTCTGATTCCTCTTCTGATCAGGAATATTCTCTTCCCCCCTATGAGGATTCTGATGCTGAAGAATCTATACCTTCAGCTTCTCCTCCTGAGGGCTTTTCCTTTGGGTAAACCTTGCATACCATGAGGGAGCATTTCCACTGGGAGAGCCAAGATTTTTCAGAATCTAAAAAGAGGCTCAGGGATTTTCTTTTATTACCTCAGCACAGGCCTCTAGCCATTCCACCTGTGTTGGACATTGTAGATGATGTGTTTTTGGAGTCTAGTCTGACCCCTGACTCCTTACCCCCAGCTCCTGTTAAGCCTGACAGATATTACAGAGTTTCTGACTCACACAAATTTCTTTTTAAAAACCCTGTTGCTGACCCAGAAACTATTTCACAGGGTCCAAAGGGAGTTGAGGCTTCCACTGCAAAAAACCCATCCCCCTCTGACAGAGATTCAAGGGCACTGGATAGATGGGGAAAAAAGGTTTACACATCTGCAACTTTGGCTATAAGGGCCTTAACTGTCAATTTCATAGGCTTAAGTATCAGCAACATGTCATGGGATTGCTTAAACAGAAAATGTTGTTAAATTCTGAATGTGCAGAAAACAAGGAAATGCAGGATTTATTGTAAACAGCAGAACAAGTTGGAAAACATACTTTGCAATGTGGTTTTGATTCTCTGGAGGCCTCCTGCAGGGCCGCAGTTACGGGTTCTGTAATTAGGAGGCATGCTTGGCTAAAGGAACAAAATCTGCCTGATCATGTTAAAGTTAAATTACTAGATGCACCTTTACAGCATGATACTTTGTTTGGTGTTAAGGCAGAAGAGGTGTTAAAGAAAATGGAGGACAAAGCTAAATATATGCAAACTGTCAAAGATGTTTTACAAGTGCAGCCACCTAGGCTTAGTAGACACTGGCCTACAAAAAGTTGGTCCTTTCCTGTGTCAGACAGACCTCAAAGGGGCAGATCCCAGGTGCAAGGTTCTTATTAGGCCCAAGCAATGGGGTGCTTCCACCTCCAAAGCTGGAGAGGACAGATCACAAACATACAGAAAACAGTCCCAATGACTTCCTCCTGCCTCTACCAAGCACTTATTTTCTGGCAGCACCCTTAGGGGGAAAATTAGCACTTTTTGCTCAAAATTGGCACACCATAACCCAGGACAAGTGGGTTCTAAACATAGTGTCACAAGGCTACAAGTTCCATTTCCATACTCTGCCAAAGGCAAATGGCTGGCCAGATCTGCCAAAAAAATCAGTGGGCAGAGACACAAAAACAAGTCTCTTCCCTCATGGACATGGGGGCCATTCAACAAGTACCAGAGCAAGATCAGGGACAAGGATTTTACTCAAGACTGTTCTTGGTACCCAGAAAAGACAAGGCCTGGAGGCCGATACTGGACCTATCTATTCTGAACACTTTCCTGGATATTCCAAAATTCAAAATGTTGACTTTACAGCAGCTTCTGCCCATGCTGGGCAAGAATGCTTGGCTTGTGACTTTAGACCTAAAAGAGACATACCTGCATGTTCCAATCAGACAATCATGCAGAAGATACCTAAGATTCAAGGCTGGTTCAATGCATTACCAATTCTCTGCACTGCCTTTTGGCTTATCTACTGCACCCAGGGTCTTTACAAAGTGCCTGGCACCAGTAATTGCATTCTGCAGACAGAGGAATACAAATATATCCTTACTTGGATGACTGTCTCATTCAAGCAGAGAACAAGGACATTCTTCTTCAACATCTGGCGTTTGTGAAAAAACTTCTAACATGCCTAGGGTACACAGTCAACAAAAAGAAATCAAAACTAGTACCCTCACAAGAGAACATTCCTGGGTGCAAGCTTAAATACAACTGCCCAGATGGCTTATCTCATGCCAGACAAACAAAGGCAACTGACTACCTATTTCAAAATGTTGGCAACAAAGGCCCAGATGTTCTTCGTCTTCCCTTGCTGCAGTCCTGACTATTGGGTATAGTCCGCGTCCCAGTCGGCCCGAATACCAGAGTATAAGGCTGACGTCGGTCATGGCGCCTTAGACTGACGTCAGTACGTCAGGGTACTAATGCGCATGACCGGCGTCATTTCCTCAGTCTTTGCCGCATGGTCCGATGCAGAAGCAATTTTGCGAGTGCAGGTTGGCGTTCTGAGATTTTCGAAACCGGAGTTTCAGACCGAATACAGAGTTGGCTAAGTAACCTTGGAACATTTTGGTTTTCTTGCCTCAGTATTTAACCGGATGTCAGAAAAAGTGAATAACTGTATTTCTTGTGGGAAGCAGATACCATAGGGATTATCATACATTGTGTATACCTTGTTTAGGGCCTGAGCACGACGTTGTTGGTTGCCGCTCTTGTGCTAGATTTAACAAGCGCACTATTAAGAGGAGGCTTGATTGTGCTAGGTTAGTGTTTGGGAAGCGTTGCAATTATACTATGCCGTCGGATGCTCCGTCGCCTGCTTCATCTAAGAAGCGCAAGGACAAAACAGTGAAGTCTAGGGGTGAGGAACCGGCAGTCCCGGACGGCGGGCCTTTAGAAGGCTCAGGAGCCAGAGGTTTTGCCAGGAGTCTCTATGGAGTCTCAGGCAGATACTTTACTGTTACAGGATGTGCCTTCTCAGGAGGTAGGCCAGGCTGAGGGGGCTTCTCAGGTAACTGTTCTTCCCTCTCTTCCCAAGGTAGTTAGGGCCTCTCCTTCTGTTGCCAAAGCTTCTTTTAGAGGAAGGCCAAGTTCAGCTTCTGTAGGGCTTCTCCTAGCATTTCGGCTCTGTGCCTAAGAAACATATGCTTAAAATGGCAGAAGATTTGATTACTCTGATTAGAGGTTCTATGCCCCCACCTGATAAGAGGCCTAGGGTGGAACAGGAGTTTGATAGTTTTGAACAGTGTTCACAGGCTTCAGAGTCTTCTGTGGAAGACTTGCAAGAGTTTCCTACTTATTCTGATTCTGATGTGGATGATTCCACTCCTTCAGCTTCTCCTCCTGAGGATTTTTCATTTTCAGAGACTCTTCACTCCATGAGGGAGCACTTTAAATGGGAAGGCCAAGATTACTCTGACTCCAGAAAAAGGCTTAGGGAATTCTTGTTTTGCCCCAGCATAGGCCCTTAGCTATTCCTCCTGTGTTGAATGTGGTGGAGGATGTTTTGCAGAGGCTTCTCTGAACCCTGATTCCTTGCCTCCTGCTCCTGTTAAGCCTGATAGGTATTATAGGGTGGCTCATAAGTATTTGTTTAAGAGTCCCAGGGCGGACCCAGAAACTGTTTCTCAGGGGCCTAAAGGTGTTAAAGCTTCTGTGGTTAAAATCCTGTACCCTCTGATAAAGAGGCAAGGGCTTTGGATAGGTGGGGTAAGAAAGTATATACTTCTTCCACTCTAGCCATGAGGGCGTTGAATTGTCAATTTCATATGCTGAAATATCAGAATTATCTCCTTTCACAATTGAAATCTAAGGTGGATGCTTTGGCGGAAGGTATTGAGTGTAAAGAATTGCTGGATTTGGTTCATGTGTCTGAACAAGTGGGTAAGCATTCTTTGCAGTGTGGTTTTGATGCTGTTCAGGCCTCCTCGAGGGTGGCTGCTACTAGTTCTGTTCTTCAGACATGCATGGTTGAAGGATCAGAATTTAGCTGAGCATGTTAAGACCAGGATTTTGGATGCTCCTTTACAGTCTGATGTGTTGTTTGGACCGCCTGTGGAAGCAGTTTTAAAGAAAATGGAGGACAAAGCTAAGTCTATGCAGACTGTTAAAGATTTTTGCAGGTGCAGCCTCCAAGTTTAGTAGAAATTGGCCTGCTAAGGGGTGGACATATCCTGCTTATGGTTCCCAGTCTAGGGGTAGGTCTAGACGTGGTAGGGGCAGGGCTCAAGGTTCGTTTAGGCCTAGATCAGACAGTTCACCTGCTCAGACTTCTGGTGAGGGCAGGGGTCAGTCCTTTCGTAAGCAGAACCAATGACCTGCCTTTCCAGCTGCCAGTGGACTCCTGGCAGCTCCTTTGGGAGGAAGATTGTCTCTTTTCAAAGAAAATTGGGATTTAATCACTCAAGACAGATGGGTGCTGGATATCATTCATCACGGGTACAGATTTTATTTCCACACAATGCCCCTTTCAAAGGCATGCCAGATGTTCCTCCTCCACAAAGAAAAGAGGCTCACAAGCAAGTTTCTCAGTTACTCCAGATAGGGGCTATTCAGCCAGTCCCTGTGTCAGAAAGGGGCTTGATTTTATTCTCGCCTGTTCCTAGTACCAAAGAAGGGGAACACGTGGAGACCAATTTTGGATTTATCTATCCTCAACACTTATCTGGACATTCCCAAGTTCAAGATGTTGACGTTACAGCAACTGTTACCTCTGCTGGGCAAGGATCACTGGATGGTAACTTTGGATCTCAAGGAAGCTTACCTTCATGTGCCCATAAGGCTAAGTTGCAGAAAGTATCTGAACTGGAGATTTTCATTATCAGTTCTCTGCATTGCCCTTTGGCTTATCTACTGCCCAGAGTATTCACAAAGGTTCTGGCTCCAGTGATAGCTTACTTCAGGCTTCAAGGCATTCAAATTTATCCTTACTTGGACGACTGCCTGATTCTGGCTCAAGAAAAGGAACACCTTCTACAGCATCTGGAATATGTCATAGCAGTGCTAAGATGCCTAGGGTATTCTGTGAACGAAATAAAGTCCAGTCTAGTACCCTCTCAAGACATGTGCTTTCTGGGTGTGAGACTGAATACAGCAGCCCAGATGGCCTTTTTAACCCCGGACAAACAAAAGAGTCTGTCACTTTACTTCCATCAACTATCTCATCAGTCCGTGCTGACTGCAAGGACAGTCCTTCAAGCATTAGGGTTCATGGCATCTTGTATTCTGGTGCTTTCCAATGCCAAACTGCATATGAGGAAGCTGCAATGGTATCTCAAAAATGTATGGACACAGCACTGCCAAGATTTGGACACTGTCATTCAAATAATACCTTGCCTTCAAAAGGAATTCTTGTGGTGGGCTCAGGAATGTCACCTAAACAAGGGACTCTCTGTGACCCGCCAGAGGCGAGTCAGATTTTAACGACAGATGCCTCGGACACTGCTTGGGGAGCTCATCTAAATGGAAAGTGGATACAAGACAAGTGGCCTGCCAGACTACAGCATCTACATATCAACATGAAGGAGATGTTAGCAGTCCAGTTTGCATTGATGGCGTTCAAGGAGTTACTTCTTCCAGGGCAGGTGTTGATTCTGACAGACAACACAACTGTCATGTGGTACATCAACAAGCAAGGGGAACACATTCTTATCCTCTATGCAGGCAAGCAATGATTCTATGGGAGACTGCGTTAAGCCTGCAACTGACTCTTCAGGCAAGGTTTCTGCCAGGAGCACAGAACTCCCTAGCAGATGTATTAAGCAGACAAATCATGGATCCCCACGGTGGAAACTGGATCTTCATGTATTTCAGAAATTGACAGTGTCTTGGGGAACTCCAGACATAGATCTGTTCGCTTCTCCACTAAACCACCAGCTGCCAAAGTATTGCACAAAGGGGTTTCATCACACAGCTTGGAAAGTGGATGCTCTGTCTTTCAGTTGGAAAAACCTTCATGTCTATGCCTTTCCACCTCTACCTCTTCTTCCAAAGGTATTACTAAAGGTCAGACAGGACAGGCCAAGGATGATTTTGATAGCTCCAGATTGGCCTCGCAACACTGGTACCCACTTCTAAGGAGTCTTGTAAAGAAGCCTCCATGGCCTTTACCTCTGATTCCTCATCTGTTATCTCAGAAGGACGGTCATCTGCTCAATGTCAAGCTTCCATCTCTTCATCTCACAGCTTGGCATATTCTGTGTTGAAGCATGGTAGGTCTCAGCTTCCTCAACAAGTTTTAAATGTGATTATGGAAGCTAGAAGGCCTAGTACTAGGAGACAGAAAAATGGAAGAGATTTTTATTTTGGAGTACAGCAAAGAATTTGGAGATTTCAGAGCCTAATTTGAGTGTGGCTCTTCAATATCTTACTGAATTACTGGACAAAGGTTTGTCTTTCTCTTCCATAAAGATTCATGCTGCAGCAATTTCAGCTCACTATGATTGTGACCCACCTTTGTTTTCGCATCCTTTGTTCAAGCAGTTTCTTAGAGGGGCAAAGAATATAAGACCCCCAATGAGCTCCTACTCCTGCTTGGGATCTCAATTTTGTGTTGGAAAAACTTACTCTACAACCTTTTGAGCCTGCAGCTACTGCTGAATTGAAATATTTGTCATGGAAGACTGCTTTTCTGTTGGCTATTACTTCTGCAAGAAGGGTGTCTGAGTTGCAGGCCCTTATGGCAGTAGAGCCCTTTTGATTTTCCATAAGGACAGGGTATCATTACGCACTAATCCTTCCTTTATGCCTAAGGTGGTTTCTAGTGTGGCTTTAAACCAAACTATTCATTTGCCTACGTTTTTGCAGATCCTCAAAATAAAGGGGAAAAGATTTTGCACACTTTAGATGTACACAGGCAATTGCGTTATTATTTGAGCAGGACTAAAGATTTTAGGCAGTCTCAGCAGTTACTTGTTTCTTTTGCTTTAAGTTCACAGGGCAAGCCTGTGTCAAAACAAACTATTTCTAGGTGGATTGGCTTTTGCATTGCATTTTGTTATTCCCATCATGGCAAAGAGGTTCCAGCTGGGATTAGGCCTCATTCCACTAGGGCTACTGCCACTTCCACAGCATTTCTAAGGGGTGGCAACTAAGGATATTCTGGAGGCAGCTACTTGGAGTTCAGTGCATACTTTCTCTAGGCATTATCACCTGCCTATATACTCTAAGACTAGAGCTGGTTTTGCCACAGCTGTTTTACAAGGCATGTTGTCAGCTCCTGCTACTTTATAATTTGCCAGCCTCCCTTACCTCTGCTTTGGGATTCTACCCAATTGTCAGGACTGCAGCAAGGGAAGGCGAAGAACATAGTACAGTTTTGTACCTACCATAAATGTAGATGTTCGAGGATTCCCTTGCTGCAGTCCAATTTCTCCCTCCTTCCCCTCTGTGTTTCAGGGTGGTTGTGTAGGTGAGTTTACATGCTTATATTTTTTGTATATATTACTGTATATATTGTACATGTTTTTTGGTGCAGGTTGTTTTTGGGACTTGTCTTTTTGGGTCTTCTGACATCTGGGGCAAGAAAAGACTGAGGAAATGACGTCGGTCATGCGCATTAGTACCCTGACGTACTGACGTCAGTCTAAGCCCCCATGACCGACGTCAGCCTTATACTCTGGTATTCGGGCCGACTGGGACGCGGACTATACCCAATTGTCAGGACTGCAGCAAGGGAATCCTCGAACATCTACATTTATGGTAGGTACAAAACTGTACTTTATCTGCAAGAAAAATTCTGCAGGCTTTGGGCTTCATGGCATCCTGCATCCTACTAATTCCATATGCAAGACTGCATATGAGGAAACTTCAGTGGTACCTTACTCTCATTCCCTGCCTGCAACAGGAGTTTCGATGGTGGGCAAAGGCTTGTCACCAGAACAAGGGACAGCCATTCACATTACCTCCAGCCAGGCAGACACTAACAACGGATGCATCAGACTATGCCTGGGGAGCCCACATGGCAGGAAGATGCATTCAGGGAACATGGTCCTCAAACCAAATGCATCTACATTTCAGTCAAAAAGAGATGTTAGCTGTTCAAAATGCCCTGAAAGCCTTCAAGGATCTTATTCATCCGGGACAACTACTGATAAAGACAGACGACACCACGGTCATGTGGTATATAAACAGGCAGGGGGGCACATATTCTTACCCCCTTTGCAGACTAGCCATGACCTTGTGGGACACAGCTTTGACTTACCAAGTACATCTGCATGCACAATTCCTGCCAGGAAAGGAAAATACTCTGGAAGACGAACTAAGCAGAAACCTCATGGATCCCCACGAGTGGAAGCTGGATCCGCAAGTCTTCAGCTTGATAACAAAGAAATGGGGATGCCCGGACATAGATCTATTTGCCTCCCCTCTCAATTACCAACTAAAAAGATTCTGCACAAGGACTTATCACAGACAAGCATGGTAAGTGGACGCCCTACCTTTCAGCTGGAAAAAAAATATCAGTATATGCCTTTCCTCCACTGCCTCTCCTCCCCAAGGTGCTCCAAGGTCAGACAGGAGAAGCCAAAGATGATCCTGATTGCCCCAGACTGGCCATGCCAGTACTGGTATCCAATACTAAGGAACTTATCTCTGTACCCAGCTTGGACCTTACCTCAAATACCTCGACTACTGTCACAGCAAAACAATCAGATCATGCACAGCCAACTCAGGACATTAAACTTGGCAGCATGACGGGTAATGTAGTCATACAAAAAACACCTCTCAGTAATGCTGTTATGAATGTCATTCTGGAAGCCAGAAGGCCTAGTACTAGAAAGTCTTATGCTGGAAAATGGAAGAGATTCTGTGCCTGGAACCAGGCACAAGGAACTGATACAGCGGTACCAAATATTCCTCAGATTTTGCAATACTTAACTGAGATGCTGGACAAGGGTCTATCTTTTTCATCAATTAAAATTCATGCCTCTGCCATTTCGGCTCATTACAGTACAGAGCCACCACTTTTTTCTCAACCTTTAGTAAGGCAGTACCTCAGAGGAGCCAAAAATTTAAGGTCCCCAAGGAAGACTACCAATACCTGCATGGGACCTCAACTATGTCTTGGAAAAGCTCACCCTGCCTCCTTTTGAGCCAGCTGCAACTGCTGATATGAAGTTTTTATCCTGGAAAACAGCTCTGCTCTTAGCAATCACTTTTGCAAGACGAGTTTCAGAGCTACAGGCGCTCATGGCTGTGGAACCTTTCATAATTTTTCATCCAGACAGGGTTTCCCTGAGGACAAACCCAACATTTATGCCTAAAGTAGTGTCCAGTGTGGCTCTTAACCAAGCCATACATCTGCCAACCTTTTACCCAAATCCACAGAACAAGGGGGGGGAGAATTCTGCATTCTTTGGACGTACACAGACAGCTTAGATTCTACTTGGACAGAACCAAAACTTTCAGGAAGACAGAACAATTACTAGTGGCATATGCTGCAAGATCACAAGGAAAGCCTATCTCAAAGCAGACTATTTCTAAGTGGTTAAGCCACTGCATTCGTTTCTGCTACTTACACCATGGCAAGCCAGTGCCTAAGGGCATTAGGCTTCATTCCCACCAGAGCTGCAGCCACCTCAGCAGCCTTTCTCAAGGGAGTACCAACTAGAGACATTTTAGAGGCGGCTACTTGGAGTTCAATGCACACCTTTACAAAGCATTATCATCTGCCACTCTACTCTAAATTCAGGGCAGGCTTTGCCACTGTGGTTCTGCAGGGCCTCATAGCCGCTCCTACTTCTGTCTAGTTCCAGCCTCCCAACCATAGCTTTGGGACTCCAAATGTAATGACTGCAACAGTGAAACATGAAGAACATAGTACAGGTGTGTACACTTACCATAAATGTAGATGTTCGAGTGTATTCACTGTTGCAGTCCAGGTTACCCACCCACCTTCCCCCTTATTTCTTTTGGATCTCATCTTGTCTTTCCTTGTCTGAATTATACTACCTATGTGGTGTATTTGCTTATAGATGAAGGTAAAATTTATATTGGTGTATTTCTGAATATATATATATATATATATATATATATATATGTATATATATATATATATATATATATCTTTATATTTATCTTTTTGGGGACACCTGACATCTGGGGCAAGAAAAACTGAAGAAAATGGCACCGGCTGCATCTTTTGTTCCCCTGACGACCTGATGTCAGGGAAGGGGCAACAGCAGCTGACGCAGGATCCAGGACTCTGGAATTCAGGCCGGCTGAGGGCAACCTGCCAGCAGGATTATCCAAATGTAATGACTGCAACAGTGAATGCACTCGAACATCTACATTTATGGTAAGTGTACACAACTGTACTTTTCTGCTCCTTGTGGTTAAGAACTTAGGTACCAGGTGGTATTTCAATTACCCCTGGACTTTAAACGTTACAACAGTAAACTTTGTCAAGTCATTTTGAAGTTGCATTTCCCTTCTTGAGTCTGTTTCCTCACTTGCTCCATACCTTTCTTGACCATTGAAGAGAAAAAAGTGGTATGATAGCTTTGGTTGTTTTGTTGAATTATTGGGTTTTGATGTCTTCTGGAAAGAATGCAAACTGTAACCTGGAATGGCTGCATTCTGTACATCTTACAAAATGAAAACAAGAGTGGTGTCTCCAGGGTTCCAGTCTATGGCCATTGCTTTGCACAATTTTTACCAGTGACATGCACCTTCACAGAATACTCCTTAAACTTCTGCTGTACACAAGTGAATCCACAATTGTATGTAATACCTCTAAAATAACTTCAGATGTCCTTCCTTAAATCACAGTTGCAGTCTTCCAATACTTGTGATTTATCCAGCCAAGAGTAACCTGAAATCTGGCTGGCATACCAAACCTTCTTGAGGCACCATACACCTGGTGTATGACAGTCCACTGGGATGGGACTACATAAATGAACATATCTGACCCAGCACTGTTAGAAATGCTTCATCTAAAGAAATCCAAATCTCTCCACACCATATGCTCCATAGACCACAACCTCATTACCACAATCAACAGAACATGCTGGAGGGACAGGTTCATAACCCAGAGACTGCCCATGCTATGGAATAGACTTCCCATACATGTCAAGCAGAGCACCTCAGTGGTCCTCTTCAAAAGAAATATTGATGAGTGGATGGGAAATAGAAAGTACACCCCGGGGATCACTGCAATGGCTGTACTTGATAGAGGCACTGGGAACTAACGTTGGGCAGCACAGTGGCAGGGCACTTCTTTGGGCTAGGCTTGTAAAGGCTCCAGGACCATTAGCCTAGTACATACCTATGAAACCTATATGGGAATGAGACCTCAAACTGTTTTGCCAGTAGTCTAAACTCAGAAGCTTTCCTAACATCGTATGAGTTCTGCGTCATTGTGCTGCTACTAGTGCCAGGTAGTGAACAGGTAAGTAGCTTGTTAAGAGAGGGAAGTGCAGCCGTGGAAGGCAAATCCCCTACATAGACCACAATTCTGAGTGTTTGTTTTACTTAGGGGCTGAGCACAATTACTGTAGTTGTAGTATTTATCAATTGTCTATCCCTAAAACTCTTAGAATCAAGTTAGCATTCTTGAGTATCTACTTGGAGACAACATCTCAAGCACCTCACCCATAGCACAGTGGTGGAAATTGTACCCTCAGACATCCCTCTTGCACCCAAGAAGTAGTACAAAAAATTAAAACCTGATAATTCTGATTCACAGACCGACTTAGGCATCCCCACAGAGGTGCAGCAGGAATTCACAGTCCATCAGTCTTTGAGACACCTGCTACCACGACTTCACCACAGTCCAGTATGATGTCTTCTGCTCTCATGTACAACAAGACTGAAACTTCAATTGCTACAGGCGAGATGGGGGAAAAACAGCATAATTAATTCAGAGGGACTGGAGGGCACACCTCAGATATTGGTAAGGGTCTCTGGCTCCATTATCAAGGTCCACCAAAGTTCCGAGCCATCTTGCTTTGTTAGGTGCTCTGTACTATATTAAAAAGTGCTTATGTTTTCATAAAAAGTGACCTAGTAAATGCAATACTTATTTCTAAACTATTTTATATGGTTTCTCTCCAGTTAATCTTGACAAGTCTGTATTCAACTAAAATGTATCTACTTCAAAAATTACATAATTTGCCACACAACCAATACCTAATATTCACACTTGCAATATTCTCAATAAACTTGCTGTCTTTTGCAAATAGACTAAACAACGTTCACCTTACTTTCACTTGCAGAAATCATCTTTAGCAGTAAATGTCCAGCCTTCAGTACTATGCTACACTAGTACAAAACAGAGAACTTCTGGATCATCTAACAAACATCTCCTTAAAGTAGCTAAAACCTTCCTAAACTGGTAACAGGGCTCCAACTATGTTCATAGCAAACACTTGAAACTCACTACTGTTTGAAGCAAGGAAAATTGCTGTCTTCACAACTTTCAGAAACATACATAAAACTTTTCTCAGCAGTGCTTTAACCTACCACAGATGTGGAATAATTTAATATTTTTATGGCTTTTAAATACCATGCTATTAGCACATGTCATTTTTAGCTCCTGTAACTGTGCAGTTACTGCATTCCACTTTGTATTCATTTTGTTTTATATCTTTTATACAGTTAGAATATATATACAGAATGTTGAATGTGCAAAGGTTAACACCAGAACATTGAAACACAGCATATGGACAGCATACTAATTAAATACAACATGTGTTATGCAGAGGGCCAAGCCGTCCCTTAATGTGCATATTATTGTTTTGGAGCTGTTATGATTTGCTTGGATGGGTTCCCAAATTTTTCTAAAAGATGTAAAATGTGAAATTTTGAATTTCTCCCTTAGAATAGAGTTTTCATTTTTGGGCTCTCTGCTGCAGAGGTTATTAAGAAATATAGTGAGATAGGTGCACTGATTCGAAGGATCTGTCACTTTTTTCATCCCTCCATCTCCAAGTTTGACAAAGGATCTAATGTACCCTCTACAACCTTCTTTAAAAAGCAAACTAAACAGACCTAGCAAGCTGCTAATAAGCAAATGTTTAAAAAGCAGTGCCAGGGACCCTCCAGATCAAAGGGCAATCTAATAAGTCTGAGAGACTACAAACAAGACTTCCCTCCCACCTTGGTAATCCCTTAATCCTTCCAGAAAGTTTGAACCTCCATTTCTGTCTTTGGCAACAGATAGTTTCTGAAAGATGGGTTCTGAAGTAATCCATCATTGTTACAGATGGCAGTGGGAGTCTCTCCCTTCCATTCTGAGGGACTTCCTCTTACCTGCCACACCAAACTCTTCTCTTCCCTCCTGTCAGTCAGCCTGGCTAGCTCAGTCGGTAGAGCATGAAGCCCCACACTGGGCAAATCCCTTTACCTTCATCTACTCCAAGACCACTAGTTATTGGAGAGCCCTCATTCTGCCTCTCAGTAGACATCTTGGGATTAGTGCTTCTGTTTTCTATCCTGGTGAGAGAAGGGGCATAGGGACATTTCCTTGAGACTTTTGATTGCCAGAGAGCCTAATACTGCTTCATGGGTGTCAACTTGGGAATTTGTGCTTATATTTTGCTCCTGCTGAAAGAAATAGAGAGTGCATTCATTCCTGACTTTTCTGATTGGGCAGTGAGTGTCTGTGTTGAGTCTTCATGATTGGTCTGGTTATTTTTCAAGGCATCTACCAGGAAAAAGCTACAAAAAGTCTTCAGAATCTTGCATCATCTGGGACAAGACTGTTGATCACCAAAGAGCCCATGGCGTGTTTCTCATCTTGGGATTGGTAATACTGTTCTGCTGCCGGTGAGAGAAGAAGCAAGAAGCATGAAGTTGTGGTGAGACTAGCACTAACAGTAGCCAGGCAGTAGCCAATCAGGCAAATCCCCTCCTTTTATTATTATTGACAAAACAAATTCTTTCTTTTCATTAAGTACTGCTTGATTAGCTGCTGTCTAACCTAAGTTCAGAATATCTTCCTAAATACATTATTCATAAATCAAGGTGTACTTATCAGTTTCCCCTCAAGTGTTTGGCAGTGATTTGTATAGACACACACACTTTGAGTTGACATTTTTCCTGTAAAAACACCCTTAAAATTTCAGCAATACTTGATTGCACAAAGGGCAATAAGTTTGGCATGACAAGCACAGCCCCCAGAGATGCAAACCAAATACTCCTCACATTACTTTATATTCTCACTCCAATCATCTAATCAGTAAAAAAGGGGGCTGTTGCCATGGATATGAACTTTCCCACTATCTATGTTACCAGCTTGGTAGATACGGGCATCCTGAGGTAGGGTAGAAATTGCCTCATGTTTACTGACAACCTGTTAATTCTCAAACAAACCAATATTGGTATGTGAGAGATGTATTTGCACAATGGCACTGGAGTTAAAGATCTCACATAAAAGCACTCCTAATGTCAATCAGGTTACACTGCACTCGTCACACACAGTTTAAAGCAGACATATAGACCTACATATGTTGAGGCACTTAAGTGCAACCTTTCTAAACCACAAAGACCTTCTAGGTGAAGTACATAGAACAAACACCGTCAGCAGCCCCAAACACACACTTTCAAAACAACACCCACATCAACAAATACAGCCACATCTCATGGAGCCACTACTTCTAAGCCCATAAGGCAAGCTACCACACAATCCCACATTCTGGTCATTGGAGACTCCATTGTGAGATGCACTGATGTCCCTCTCACCAGGCTGAGTAAGGAGAAAGTCACTGTCAGTTCCTTATCATTGGCCAGGATCTGCCACATTATGCAGGTACTCGGCACTGGACCACAAGTACCAGTATGTCTCAGTCATAGTTCATGTGGGTATAAATGACCTGAGACATACCCCCCTAGGCTATATGAAGAGAAGCATCATGGAGCTCTCGGAATATTTGTACCAGGCTGGTATGAACCTAATATTGAGCAGCATTTTGCCTTCTCCAAGGATGATACCACAATACGAACAGAAGATGACTGACTTTAATAGCTGGCCTAGTTTCTGGTGTCATTCTAATTCTAAGACGGAAGATCTGTCAGCATGGAAGGAGATGGTCAACAGACCACACTGTTTTGCCAGGAATGGTCTGCATTTATCCCACTAGGCTTTTGAATATTAGCTAAAGCATTGTCCTCCTCCATAGTGCCTTTTTTAGGCAATGCCAAATTGAAAGTACTTCCAACATAGCAAATCAAAACCAAGAAAATCTAAAGGTGTTACTGCTCAGTGCTAGGAGTCTGAACAAAAAATCCACTCCCTATAAGCACTCCTCACCCTAGAGAATGCTGACATCTGTGTGGTCACTGAGACATGGTTTAAAGCCACACCAGCAGTGCAAGACTATAATGTCTTCCTCACATTTAGACCAGCTACTGCACAGACAAGCATTAAAGGTGGAGGTGTCTCGATATACATCAAAAATAAATATACCTCAAGGCTGGTGAAATAAGACAATGACTAGCTTCTCCACATTCAAATCACCATCGGCAAAATCCCATATGACTTCCTTGCTAGTTATAGGCCCCCATGGAAACCCATAATGTGTATTTAAACTAAACGCTCACCATCCAAACCAATACCCTGTCCCTGGGTGACTTTAATTACTCCACTATTTACTATGAAATATATACGACATCAAATGTACATGCACAGAGATTCCTGAATTTTGTAAACACAAACTCCCTGGACTAGATTGTCAGTACTCTGACCAGGGGTGCAAATATACTGGATCTGGTCCTCACTAATATGAGAGAGTGCTGCACACCTTCTATTGTAATGTCTTCTGTGGTGAGGTTAGACTAAAAAATGGTCTCCTTTGAAGTAAAAATAAAACCTTGAACTTCAGCTAACCCTGGAATATTCAGGAACTACTCTAAGGCTAATTTTCCACTATGAAGTGATAAACTGGCAACATTTCAAGCCCCCATAAACTCTGAGAATACTGCTGCCTACATGTAACTGTTCACAGAACCTCTGTACAAGCATTTAATAACTGTGTAGAGGCAGCTGTACCCACCAGGAAAAGTACAGAACTAACTCAATAAAACAAGCCACCCTTGGAATCGCAACAATAGACTGTAAAAAGGAAGGAAGAAAATCACAACAAAAATTAGGAGGTGTAGCACCCAGCAGGATAAAAGTACTCTCATCAAACTAAACAGACAACTCAGGAGGACAAATAAAGTCTACCAAAGTCAAATTTGGGGTAAATTAGGCCTCCCAGGCAAAGGACAACCACAAGACATTCTTTAGCTATGTTCACAACCTCAAAGGCAGTACACAGTTGTATGCAGAACTCATTGTTAATGGAGCTACCTATACTGAATCAGAAGATATCGCAAACCTAATGGTTGACAAGTACAGCTCCAACTTTATCCCTCTTTCTTCTTCAGTCCTTCTTCTGGAAGTAGCATCAAAGTTAACTCCCCGTACTCTCACTAGGGAACAGGTCCTTAATGCTCTAAGACCAAGAACACTGCTTAAATGGGCCCAGACAGTATCCCAGGATGCCTTCTAAGTAGGATGAATCATGACCTATCAGACCCTCTGGAATTGCTATTTAACTGTAGCCTCCAAACAGGCTTATTGCATCAGAAATGGAGAACAGCAACAGTAATCCTTCTGCACAAAGGTGGGCCATCTGTAGACCTTGGGAACTACAGACCCATAAGTCTCAGTATTCTCACATTGCAAAGCCATGGAAAGAATTATCATAGAAAAGATCAATAATGACCTAGGAAACCTCCAGACACCGGTCTCAACCCGGTTTAGTTTTGTCAAGGGTAGGTCATGCCTAATCACCCTGGTGAACTTCTTTGAGAAGGTCACCTAAGCAGTGGATGAGGGCAAAACGGTTTGCACTGCCTACTTTGACCTGCCCAAGAGATTGAACACGATACCCAACATGGGCATTGTTGGCAAACTCAAGAGGTTGGTTATAAACCCTTACGTCACCAGGTGGATAGCCATCTGGCTCACAGAAAAGACCCAGGAAGTTAGAATAGGGGAGTCCACCTCAAGGATCATTCCTAGGACTGATCCTTTTTGGCATTTACTTCTCCAAAATCGGAGCCAATGTCAGTGGCCTCTGGCTGAGTTCATTTGCAGATGATTGCAAATTAGGAGCAGTCATAGAATCCCCCACCAACAAAAATGTTCTCCAGGAAGGGCTGACAAGCACAAATAACTGTTGTCAGTGCCATGGACTAAAATGAAATGCCAAGAAATGCATAATAGTATCCTTCAGGAAGCGATCCACCCCTGGTAATTATCATATTGGCAACACACCCCTAAGAACTGGCGCAGTAGTCAGGACTTGGGGACACATACATATACTAATCTAGTTTTTGACCATCGTGTGTACACTAATGAGAAAATCATTGTGTGTTGTTCAACTTATCAACAAAGGTATGTTATCTAGGTCCGAGGAAGTCATTGTTCCATTGTATTAGACATTCATCCAATCTAACATTGAGTACAATTCCCCCTGTGGTATGTATCTAACCAGGCACATCCAACAATTGGAATGTCCAGACACTTTCCTCACTAAAAGAATACAGGGCGTAAGTGGCATATCCTGTGTAGACCACCTCAAGGCCCTATTAATGTCATCTGTCTTCTACAGGCTGTTGGGGGGAGATCTATGCCTGGCATACAAGGCATACCGATTCAAAAGGCTTAAATCTTGTCTGTGATATATAAATAGGACTTGTTGGAGAGACAGGTATGTATCCCAGAGCCAACCCCTTCTTTGGGACAGGCTCCCCATCCATGGGAAGAAGCAGAGCTTCCCCCCAACCCAATTCAAGTATAACTTGGACAATTGGATGGGGAACTGGAAATTCTTCCCGGTTTGGCTCATGTGTCTCTAATGCACACAGCCAACCTGATGTTTCATCTCATGTGTCTCTAATGCACACAGGCAACCTGATGTTTCATCTCCCAAGCCCCTGCTTACACTTATCAAGGGTACGAGAACTTGTCAGAGATTTGGGATGCATGGCTAGGCTTAAAAAGGCCCTTTTGGTTGTTAGCCTAGTAAATACCCATGAACCTATATGCTTTCCCAAGGAGTGACAGAAGCTGTCCCTCCTCTTCTAATTGGGGAAAAGAGTGTTATTCAGGGATGTTTCTTGTGCCGGAGAAAAAGATTTTTGTAGACCAGTTCTGGATCTTTCCTTTCCGAACCTGTTTGAGATAGTGCCCAAGTTCAAAATTTTGTCACTTTACAAATTATTACCCCTTAATCTCTGAGATTTCTGGTACTCTCATATTTAAAAGATTCACATCATCACATTCCTTATCGATCCTAATTTCAGACATTTTTAAAGAGTTTCTGTGTCTGGATCATATTACACTAGAGAGAGACTCCTGACAGTTTGAAAAAGACACTGCAAAGATGAGGAAATTATCCAAGTAAGGAAACTGTGAATACCTCGCATTCTGCAGTGGGTTACTGCAGGAGCTAGACACTTTATGAACACTCTTGAAGCAATCATTGATCCATACAAAGCCTTTAAAACAGTAGAAATGGATGAATGAGAATGTGTGATATACATCTTTTAAGTCTAAGATCACTAAGAAACTCAAATGAGGAAGAAGAGAGGTAACATGTTGTGAAGTAAAACCATTTTGAACATGAGCACTATCATAAACTGATACAGGAAGGAAGGACCAAAAACTAGTCTCCAAGAATCTTCTTTCTTTGGCACAGAGGAGGAACAGGATCTATTAACCCATGATGTGTTGTAAGACAAGGAGGAAGTTGAAGAGTTTATTTTGGCGGATAATGAGGAATTCCTAGAAAAGGAGGGTGAGCCTCCCAGCCTGAATGGATCACATTCAGAACCCGTTCATCTGAAACAATCTGCTGCCAAAGAGAGAGATGGAGATTCGGATGTTTTGGGAGTTGTAAGTGACTACTAGGGTGAGATGGGGGGAGACAATGACCCTCATGTATTCATTCTGACTTATTGTATTGCCCTTTGTTCTGGGGGGTTCCTGTTTTGTTTTTGGAACCTTCCTTTCATTGCTTTTTAAACATTTGCTTGCCATCCTTCTGCTGGAACTCTCTATTTTGCTTTTTAGTACAGAGGTTAGGAAGCATTGAACCCCTTGGAAAACTTGGAGATGGAGGACTGAAAAATCTGAGAGATTCCCTGAATCAGCTTTTCTCTTCCATCATACTTTTTGATGACCTCTGCAGCAAAAGGTCCAAAAACTAAATGTCTGTCCAAGGCAGAATTCAAATTTTCATTCTTAACATCCTCAGGCAGGTTCTGAGACTGCATCCAGGCAAACTTCCTCAAAGCATTTACAATGGCAGAAACCCCGTAACTAGGATTGACATAGTGTCATAGATTTTAAACAATGGGTAGTGAGTTGGGGAACAGAAGACACCAAGTTACACAAAGCAGATTTTCTCCTCATGAGAGGAAACTTTATACCAAAACAATTCTCATGAGTTAACCAGGATAAACTTCAACATATGAGCCTGACAATTCAGAATTTAAAAAATTAAAGTCACAGAAGTATACACATTTTCTCAAACTTGTCAAAAGCCTTCCCATCTGTGTTAGAAGAAAAGGGATTAGAATTAACAACATGTTTTGCAGCAGCTGGATTCGCTAAAGTAATAGCTGCTGGGTCAGGTCTTGGATTAATGTATAAAAACTTGGACTGAGAAACTTTATATAATCTGTTTGCATTTCTATGGGCAGTAGGCTGACAAGGAAATTGTAGGCAGTAACAAAAACATCCTCCAAAGCAGACAAAACTGGAAGGCTAGATGAAGGTTCTGAAAATTCCAGTTGCAACAAATCATAATTTCTGAGGGATTGATAAACCGCATTGTTTTCCACTGAAAAAAAGTAAACCACATTGTTTTCCACTGAAAAAAAGTTGATTCATTTTTGAAAATATTCTCATAAAAAGAGAATCATTCACAGGGTGAATTGGATACCACACTCTTCTCACAATCTGAATTAGAAACCTGAGGAGAAAAAAATGCATTTGTGCCTACACATTCCACTACAGGTTCACTCTATTGTACCTCTTCAGGGAAAGATGAATCATTTTTTTCCTCTTAAAAGCTTTAAAAATAAGGGGTCAAGAGCCAGCACAAGAACTTGAGCCAAGCCTGATAAATTACTCTGTCCAGAGTAACTGATGAGGAGAAAACAAATGCTTAATTTTCATTTTCTTTTTCACGGGAGTTTCTGAAGAAATGGACCCAGTATTGTCAGTAACAACTTCCCTGGGTATGGGCACAACATTCTAGCTAAGCAGGGGAACTTTCCCTGCCCCTTCTCCCAGGACCAACAAAAGTGGATTTCCCTTGCCTACCCAAGGGGACCCCAACAGCTGTAGAGGATGTGTCTTAATACCTGGTCCATTTCTGGGAAAGCCTAGCAACAATGGTCAATAAAACAGGAAAAGAGAAAAAAGAAGCACAGTAAAAAGTATATTAAACACTTTCAACAGCCCCCAAAATTAAATTAATGAAAATTTCTCCTTTGAAAATGTAGTTTTAAGCAACTTTTCACAACTTTCTACCTCAAAAGTAAGATGGTGCATTCCTGTTGGGAAGTTTTTTTTTCCTCTGAAGGGAACTTAACTGACCAGCAGAGGAATAGCATTAGCCAACTGTCTGTCATCGAAAGCCAGCAGAGAAACGCTCTTCTTTGCATCAGGAAAACTCTGAAGAACCTGACACCCAAGCCTGGCTTTTAGTCAGCTTAACTCAAGCTAAAAGTTTGTGTGTGTAGATTGCTACGAAGCTTTGGAAGCTGGATGGCTGTTCTGTCCTATGCAGGATATAGTCCGTGTAGCTTAGGATACTGCAGCAGTGATCATTTGAACATCCACTGTTTTATTTACACAACTGTACTTTCCTTTCCTCCCCTTCTCTTCTAAGACAACAAATGTCTGTGAACACCCATATGATTAATCACTTAGTTTCTGGCTAGATGCAATTGGTTTTTTCCACTCCACATCCAGAGGCATTGGTACTATTACTAGGGTAGGCCACTCCATCATTGCTGTCACATGTGTGGCATAGGAGCATGCTGTATCCATAGAATAGGTGAATACATTGCTAGTGTACCTGTAAGAGCCAGAGACACTGGATGTCATTTATGACACTGGGCAGTTGCTAGTCCCTGAATAGTACTCCAAGACCAACATCAGTTCCATAGGCAGAAAAAGGAAACCATCATGGCATATCAAGGTACCATTACTGGCCATTTTTTTGAATCCCTGATTGACGCTCTCTTGGATATGTCAGAGACCCAAAGAAGCTCTGGAACCAGTAATATGTGATTATGTTTGCAAGGGCAATGTTAGGGGCTTTAGGTTTGGTACCAACACTGCCATAAAAGTCAATATCACAGCATGTCGTCATTGCTACCTTATTCACAGCCAGCACTAGTTTGGAAACATGTCATCCACTGGCTGTGAAACCTAACAAATACTTGTTCTGTTTTATTTGGCTAAAGTGTTTTGTCTTGTACTATCAGCTCATTTTTAGAATTTGTAATATATTGTATGCGTTCATGTAGCTTCAGTTGTATATACCCTTTTGTGTAATTTGTATATTGTGTAATCTCCCATGTCTCCAAAAAATGGACATTGCCCAGCAAGGATAATATGGTCAATAAAATGTAAATAAATATTTAGGGGCCATTTATTGGGTAAAATCGAGTTGTATTGGCTAGAATTGTAAGGACCCTTAAGCCGTTAGCCTAGTAATAGGTTCATAGGTTCATACTAGGCTATCTGCCCAAGGGCATTTATAAGCCTAGCCCATAGTTATTTGGCTTCTTTGCCCCTAGTTTGAATAAAACTATGCTCTATTATTTTATTTTGCTCTGTGCCTCAGTGACACTAGTGTGACTCCCTAATCCCTGGGGTGCATCTTCTATTAATCTGTGAACCTATTATGATTCAGAGTACTCATAGGTTAGTACTAGGCTAACTGCCCTTGCAAGCCATTGTAAGCCTAGCCAATTATCCCTTGTGAGACTCAAACCATGCACCTTGTGTTTGTAAGGCAAACACCTTAACCATTAGGCCAGCCTCCCAACTCTGTGGATGATGCATCATTTTGGGAACTGATGAAGACTACTGAGAATCAACCTATTACTGAACAGAACTCTGTCAAAAGAGAACTTCTAGGAGCTGGTATCACCTCCCCATACTTCCTAAATCAACTTCTTATGTACTCTCCTCAGTGAAAAACTTATGACTTCATGCTGGGCTGTTTTCATAGATGGTTATTGCCATTTCAACACCATACTACCAGTTTCTATGAAAGGCAACATAATTTACACACCTCAAGAGGATATGCTGGATTTCCCAAAATAAGTAAAAAAAATGTGTGTGTGTGTGTGTGTGTGTAGTTAAAAGTGTATGGTATCCAGCCAAACCCCAGTTTCATTCAAAGTCTTGTGGCAAGGAGTATGACCATGTTAGATAAACTGAGCAACAGCAACAAAAAAAACACTTCAAATGGGTAACAAGCTGCAGTGGCATAGCAGGATAAGACCTGGATGACCTGAATTTGATTATCTGCAGAGACTCCTGACAGAGCTGGCCAGAGAAGAAGGGAGTGGGATGCCACTGCTGGCTCACCCATTCTAAGGGGAGGAAGGCAATTAGCTCTCAACTCTTGTGATACCTAGTGGGAGCACTAGGTGCTGCACGTTTGGAGCACGAGACTATGAGCACAAGCTGCATTGTGCATATGCACATAGCTAAGTAGGCAAGCAGAGGCAGGCTCCCTATGGCTGGCAACAGTCAGCAGAGCTGAGAGAATTGCAACAATGGGATGTTCCACTAGGGGAAGGGTAGACCACTTTGGATGACCAGCAAACAGATATGCTTCCTACTACTTGACTTTTGCCATAGGAAAGAGTGAATAGGTCGTAGTGCTCTCATCTTGCCAGGGAATGCCTAAGCGTCACTCCATGGAATGAATGGGCCATTTGAGTGCAGGTAGAGTAGCCATTGGGCTGGTCATCCAGAGACAGAAAACAAAAATGAATTCACAGCAGTACATAGCAGAGATAGATTCACTGGATCAGCTGAGAAATGTTTAAGGTTATTTGAGTCCACTCTAGCTACACTTCAGGGTTTCTACCTACTGAGGACTTATCAGGAGTTGAACACCTCCTGGGGACTGGAAAGAAATCAAAAACTGATGTCCTTAGATTATCATACGTTATCAAGGATGAGATGATCAGGTCATCTGCAGTGCATCTTTGCATTTACAACCATGACTGTCTTCCTACTTTGCCCACCTAACCTATATGATTAACCTAACTTAGATTCCTCCTCCCTGACTTTCTCTCTCAGTATACCATAAGCCTGTTTTCCCCCTCACTTCATATTGCAATTCCTGTTGTATTAGACTAACTTTTAATTTCTCTATAGACTGTCTAAAATTTCTATAAATATTAAATGATCATATAACTTGTATAGAGTCTTAGCAAATGTTTTTTATATTGTCACTATTTTGTTTTAATTGTTTAAACTGCAGATGCTTTTGTTTTATTTTTGAAGATTGTAAAATTATTTTTGTTAAAATGTTTTGTAATAATTTGGAGCTTTCTTTCCCCAGGCTTCCATTGATGGGCTTCTACCCAGTCAGACTTTCCTGGTAATCAAATGTCAATAATACTGATGCAGTGGTAGCGTTGTCACCTCACAGCAAGAGGCTCTCCAGTTCGACTCTCGGCTGGAGTGCCTTCTGTCCTCCCTGCGTTCATGTGGGTTTTCTCTAGGTACTCCGGTTTCCTCCCATGTTACAAAGACATGCAACTGGAGCATTTCTCCTAGTGCCTCCGCTGAAAATTGGCTTTGTTCCAAGTCTGACATTCCCAGTAAGCAAACAAGTAAATAAGTATGGGAAAGGTGGAAAGTCAACCCTCCCACTACCTGTTTTCATAGGATGATGTCACAGTAGAAGGGTAAATGCTGCACTCCTTAGAGTTAAAGGAAAGATCACTGCCATTCCCCTCTGCCTGCTTTCTACCAGACCTAAAAGCTCATACTGAGCAGGAAGTTGCAGACTGATAAAAAGAGCAGTTCATTTTGTCTTAATGAAGCACCAATTCTTCATATATGAGAAATTACAGATATTTACACTGGTATCTGATTTTTACTATGCAGGAGAGGAACACTGGGCTTGATTACTGGATATGCATAATGTTTACCTTCGAGTGCCTTGAGAAGTTTTGAGCTCTTCTTTTGCCTGTTCTTGTTTCTCTGCTGTTCTGAAAGGTGGAGTCATGAACACTGTGCTCCACTGAGTAGGGCTGGTACATGCTAGAGTAACATATCAAAGCCCTTAACAATTCATAGAGATTGTTACAAAATGAGATAAAGCCCTGTACGCAGTTGTGCCCCGTTTTGTAACAAAAATACTCTATACTGGAACACAAGTGCAGATGAGTCCCTCCCCACCAACCGTTCAGAATCCTTTGCAGTTCAGAGATACTATACCACCTCTGTACAGGCTGGTCCCCGCTTCATAAATTATGGAATCAGAGCACAATCAAAGCTCACTGCTGATATGTTGCTCATTTTACAGAGCTGAAAAGCAACATCAGCATTTACACTTGCACTTTGGAAAGAAGCCTACCAGCAGCTCTGATTTCCTGTGATGCGGGCAAATCTACTCCACACAATGAAGTAAATGAGCTCCTGCCAGTGGGAGCTCTTACAGCAAGCATACCTGTACTCCACTCATATTAATTGACACTGTTCTTCATTTTGATCACTGCTGCAGTAACCTTAGCTACAGTGGATATAAAAAGTGTACACACCCCTGTTAAAATGCCTGGTTTTTGTGATGTAAAAAAATGAGACCACAATAACTCATTTCAAACCTTTTCCTACCTTTAATGTGACCTAGAACCTGTACAATGCAATTGAAAAAATATAAAAAATAAAAAACGTACAATAAGCTGGTTGCATAAGTGTGCACACCCTTAAACTAATACTTTGTTGAAGCACCTTTTGATTTAATTACAACATTCAGTCTTTTTGGGTGGGAGTCTATCAGCATGGCACATCTTGATTTGGCAATATTTGCCCACTCTTCCTTGCAAAAGCACTCCAAATCTGTCAGATTGTAAGGGCATCTCTTGTGCACAGCTCTCTTCAGGCCACCCCACAGATTTTCTGTTGCTGACAAACCCAGAACCAAAACGACACAAAACCAAATCAGTAGACTTCCAGGACAAGAATACCATCAAACTTTTATTGCACAAAAAAGAACAGATTAAGCACTTTCATCTAGTTGTAGCGTAGGACTTCATCAGAATCTAAACACACATTTCTTAAAACCATTTAAATACTTTGTTAATTAAGTCATATGATCTTCATATAAGTCAATAAACAAGCAAAAATGGTTTACCTTAAAGGAAACCTTTAACTAAAAACTAACATTCTAATAAATAGCACATCATTAAAAATTTCATAGTGTTTTATGCTACTGCCTAATCATTTCACTATAAAAATGTAAAAACATACATATACATATATGTGCACATAATATAAATACTTATAAGGATTAAAAAAAATGCATTTACAAAATATGGACCTGTTAAAAATATTGGTGTTACTCTTACTTAAATATCATACAGTATAATAATGTCACACTTGTCATAAGGCTATAAAACATAAGATCTAAGTTTTAGTATACTGGTTATACTTGGATGGTCATTCAACCCCGGTAGATATAATGCTTCTAACTTTAGCTGACATTTAAGTTCTTTGGCCTCTAAAATATCCTTCCAGGGGAACCCCCTCTTGGGTTCAAGTCAACCTTGTCTATACCAAAAAACTGACACTATTGTATTGCCCAATGTGTTTAGCTACAGAATTTGTACTCCTACCATGTCTGATATCTAGCTGGTGCTCATGAATACATTCCTTAAAGTGTCTTATGGTTTTACCCACATAATAACATGTACACACGTTGCACACAGCAATATAGACAGTACCCTTAGTATTGCAATTGCAATAAAAAGGGTGGGTAAGGTATTCTACCATTGACTGACAGTGAATTTCCTTCTCTGATATACAAACACTGTGAACAGCTTCCACACTTACAGGTTCCATTTCTCTTGTGTGTTCCTGGCCATTCAAGGTGATCTTTAATGGCATTCCCTTTTCGAAATACCACCTTTGGTTCATTCTCAATACATTCAACCACCCCTTCAAAACGAGAAAAAAATGTTCCAAGTTTTTTTCAGTATTTGAAATATACTGAGTGGTCTAAATTGTAGGTTGTAATAAATGCATGTGTAAAACTGTCATTGCCCTCTTTTACTATAGCTGTTACATCCCCAAGATGCATTTCTTCATTCCTCAAAATAGGTTTATAAAAACCCTCCTCTCTTTTCCTAACAACTTTACTATAAATGGTGGAAATAAGAAGTTCAGGGTAACCATGCTGGGTGAGCATTTTCTTCAATTTTTTGCCCTCCTGTACAAATGATCATTCCTCTGAAACCAAATGTGCCAACCCTAACGTATTGGCCTTTGACAACACCCTTCTTTTGGTGGTACGGGTGACTGCTGTCATAGTGAAGTAGACTATTAGAATAAAGGGGCTTACGAAAAAGGTTGCTCACATATCTCTGTGGAATGTAATCTTTAATAATTTCCACATCCAATTATCTAATACTATTTTGTCCCATACTGGATGTAAATTTCAAAAATCCAGCAGGACTGTTATAATAATCAAGAAAAGAAGCAATGATATCCATCGGCCCCTTCCAGGCAATGAATGTCATCCAAAAAATGACAAACATCCCAAAATATTTCATAGTGACAACCCTTGAGAAACCTTTTCTCCCATTCCAACATAATAATGTTGGAAAAAATGAGGGACAAGCTGCCCCCATGGCCACGCCACATTTCTGCAAAAAATATTTCCCTTCAAAAAACATAAAATTGTTTTTAAGGACAGCTTCCATCAGAGTAACTAAAACATAAACTTCATTGTTGGAAAAAGTACTTGTGGAAAATAAGAAATCCTGGAACCACTCAATACCCAACTAATGTGGGATGACATTAAATAAATTAACAAAATCAACAGTCAAAAAAATCATTTCATCCCTGAATGGTAGGTTTCTAATTTTCCTTAAAGAATCCCAGGAATCCTTGCACACAGTGGAGTAAGCCTCTAGACATTTCTTTAATTTAATGTCTATAAACTTTGCAAGATGGTGCACTTTGGCCTTGGATGTATTGACCATGGGGCAAAGGGGGGTCCACCAAATCCTTGTGTATTTTAGGAAGTCCGAAGATGGCAGGGACAGTGGGATATTCACAAGCCAAAAATTGTATTCTTCAAAGGAAATAGCAACCTGGACAAAACATATCTTTAACTAAATAATTAGTATGTACATAGGACACATTTTCTAAATTCACTGATGCTTCTTCATACATGTTGCCATCAAATAGCAGCATATTCATTTTGTTGCAGTAATCCACCTTGGTCATAACAACAACCCCCCCCTCCACCCTTGTCATAACAACAACCCCCTCCCCTCCACCCTTGTCAGGTTTCATAACTCTCAGCTTTTTATCCAAGAACAAGGTTTTGAGTAAATTATGTTCTGCAGAAGTAAGATTATATTCAATATTAGGACAAACCTTTCCCAAGACCTTCCTCAATTCAAGCTCACAGATTTTTTCCAAAATAATAAGTAACTGTAAGGGGGGGATTAAACAGGCTTTTTCTTGTGGAGCTTTTGGAACATTTTTTCTTATTTTGAAGGGGTGGTTGAATGTATTGGGAGTGAACTGAAGATGGTATTTTGGAAAGGGAATTCCATTAAAGATCACCTAGAATGGCCAGAAACACAGAACAAGAGAACTGGAACCTGTAAGTGTGGAAGCTGTTCACAGTTTGTATATCAAAGAAGGGAATTCACTGTCAGCCAATGGTAGAATACTTTACCCACCTTTTTATTGCAATACTAAGGGTATTGTCTATTTTTGCTGTGTGCAAAGTGTGTACTTGTTATTATGTGGGTAAAACCATAAGACACTTTAAGGAACGCATTTATGAGTACCAGCTAGACATTAGACATGGTAGGTGTACAAATTCTTTAGCTAAACACATTGGGCAATACAACAGTCACAGTTTTTTGTTTTTTGGTATAGACAAGGTTGAATTGAACCCAAGAGGGGGGTCCCTGGAAGGATATTTTAAAGGCCAAAGAACTTAAATGACAGCTAAAGTTAGAAGCATTATATCCACCGGGGTTGAATGACCATCTAAGTATAACCAGTATACTAAAACTTAGATCTTATGTTTTATAGCCTTATGACAAGTGTGACATTATTGTATTGTATGATATTTAAGTAAGAGTAACACCAATATTTTTAACAGCTCCATATTTTATAAATGCATTTTTTTAAAAATCCAGTATTTATATTATGTGCACATATATGTATATGTGGATTCACTTTGAATCATCGAATGTTCAGAACATCGACGTTCTGATCATCCAGACCAGAACATCGAAAATTCAAAATGAACCGTAAAAACAAAAAAAATCACAAACTATGTTATGCAGGGGGGCTTGGCTCCCTGCACCCCCATGTGGGGGGCTGTGCCCCCACAACCCCCACTTTAATATTCCAACTCTGAGATCGCACTAAGTGGGGTAAGAGAAATCTCCCATTTACCTCTAGAGCGGTAGCGCTAAACGGGAGATTTCCTGTACCCTACCTGCAATGCCAACACTCAGATGGCGCACACACATACAAAACATGCAGAGCACCTTGCTGCCCTGCATACACACCTAACATTCCATAATCTCACTTACCTGGCACTTTCACTTTAAACCTTTGATGTTCTGAACATCGATGTTCTGATCTCGATGATCAGAACTTCGATGTTCTGAACATCCGATGATTTAAAGGGAACCCGTATATGTATATATAATATGTTTTTACATTTTTTATAGTGAAATGATTAGGTAGTAGCATAAAGCACTATGAAATTTTTAATGATGTGCTATTTATTAGAATGTTGGTTTTTAGTTAAAGGTTTCCTTTAAGGTAAACCATTTTTGTTTGTTAATTGACTTATTTGAAGATCATGTGACTTAATGTATTTAAATGATTTTACAAAATGTGTGTTTAGATTCTGAAGTCCTATGCTACAACTGGATGAAGCGCTTAATCTGTTCTTTTTTTTGCAATAAAAGTATGTTTGACGGTGTTCTTGTCCTGGAAGTCTACTCATTTGGTTTTGTGTCGTTTTGGTTCTGGGTTTGTCAAGAGTATGCCGTCTGCATCTACTTCCCATTCCTGTGGACCTTGTGGCCTCCACCGCCTGGACAACCATGAGGAGCTGTTTCAGAGATTGGGCTTTTAACCCAGTTAATACAACAACTCTCACAACAGGTTTCCCAACTTTCTGACAAAATTTTATGTTTGGAGACTAAAAAGAATAACATTCAAGAGGCCAATGGAATGTCTGATACTCCACCTGTTTTGCAACAGTTTTTCAATGGACAGAGTACCAGTTCCGGTGAGTGTAATGGGGATATACAAGGTAACAACAACTTGCTGGTACCTTTTACTGTTTGGCTGAATAATGTTCCTGCTCGTTTAAATGCAGAAACTAACCATGTTAATTTAACCTTTAATATGTCGATGGAACAATTTGAGATGAAAATTATTAAATAAAGATAACTTTTTATTGAAAATTAATACTTTGGGGAATGTATTAAGAACAAGCAAGTCCCAAGGGACTTAGGACTTGGAAATTTCCAAATGGGCTCATCCCAAATTCCCCCCCGGCATCTTGAGTTGCTTAATTTTTTTGACCAGCAGGGCTGTGCACTGATGGGAATCATGATACAGCACAATAATAAAGAACTTGATTCCCTCAGAAAAGACATTATTGAATTAGAAAACAAACATTAGAAATGATCTGCTTTTTGTCCTCTGTGATGATAAATACCAAAAGATATTTGAAAAAGCCAACAGGGTTTCTCATAACATCAGAAACCAGAAACTCAAAAAAAAAAAAAATAGAGGGATAGGCTTGGATATAGCAGGGGGGGCGTACCTATCCTTTACCCAATGCTCCACGTAGTACTGGGGCTAACTTTGAAGATGACAATATGGAGTCACAGCCCATTTTGAGCCAAATGGGCAGGACATCCCTTTAGAACAGGCCCCTTTGAGGCGTTCAGAACCCCCGAGGAACCGGATTCAGAACCAACAGCAGCAACAACCCTATCAGAGTCAGTGGAGGGGATCTACCAATTTCCACCTGCAATGATGAAGGAGATAGATACAGACATTGATCTTACTTTTGTTTCCTGCCTGAGTGATGAGGATTTGGTGCAGACTGACCCAACAATTATTTCCAACTTTGAAGGTGACTTTCATTTGTACAGTTACACTGAACAGACTCTTAATGTTGAACATGCTTCGCTCCAGATTAAGGGGTTTAATTTTATACCCTCAGGGTTTGCTAAGATAGATAATGTATTAATTGATTTCAAATTGTTTCTGAGAAAGCAAAATTTGTGTTTATTGTTTAAAAATAATGACGAACAACATTGTACTAGTGAATTTACCTGCAAAAGCTTGTTTAATCCCCCCTTACATTTGCCTCTTATTATTTTTGAAAAAATCTGTGAGTTTGAATTGGGGAAGGTATTGGGAAATGTTTGTCCTAATGTTGAATATAATCTTACTTCTGCAGGACATAATTTACTCAAATCCTTGTGCTTGGATAAAAAGCTGAGAGTTATGAAACCTGACAAGGGTGGGGGAGTTGTTGTTATGACCAAGGTGGATTACTGTAACAAAATGAATATGCTACTATTTGATGACATGTATGAAGCAGCATCGGTGAATTTAGTAAATTTGTCCTATGTACATATTAATTATTTAGTTAAAGATATGTTTGACCGGGGTGCTATTTCCTTTGAAGAATACAATTTTTTGGCTTGTGAATATCCCACTGTTTCTGCCATCTTCGGACTTCCTGAAATACACAAGGATTTGGTGGACACCCCTCCCTTCACCCCATTGTTAATGCATCCAAGGCCAAAGTGCACCCTCTTGCAAAGTTTATAGACATTAAAGAAATGTCTAGAGGCTTACTCCATTGTGTGCAAGGATTCCTGGGATTTTTTAAGGAAAAGTAGAAACCTACCATTCAGGGAAGAAATGATTTTTTTGACTATTGATGTTAATTTATTTAATGTCATCCCACATGAGTTGGGTATTGAGTGGTTCCAGGATTTCTTATTTTCCACAGGTACTTTTTCCGGGTCTATATTAGATACTCGAAGTTACTGAACTTCAAATACGATATGATAGACACCATATTGTCGAAGTCCAGTAACATCGAATATCTAATAAAAACATTAAAACATGTCAAAAAACAGAACTACTTGCTGTAAGCAGGGGGCAAGCCCCCCCCCTGCACCCCCCAACCCCCCTGCTACTTAAATGTACCAACTCCAACACCGCACTACATTGAAGTAAACAGAAATCTCCCCTTACGGAGATTTCTGTTTACCTCTTCGATGTTCTGAGGTTTCGCTGTTCGAGTGTCGACAGTGTCAGATTCGACATTGTGAACATTCGCGGAACCAATATAGACCCATTTTTCCAACAATGAAGTTTATGTTTTAGTTACTCTGATGGAAGCTGTCCTTAAAAACAATTTTGTGTTTTTTGAAGGCCAATATTTTTTGCAGAAATATGGAGTGGCCATGAGGGCAGCTTGTGCCCCTATTTTTTCCAACATTATTATGTTGGAATGGGAGAAAAGGTTTCTCAAGGGGTGTCACTATGAAAAATACTGGGATGTTTGTTGTCATTTTTTGGACGACATATTTATTGCCTGGAAGGGGCCGATGGATGTCATTACTTCTTTTCTTGATTATTGTAACAGTACTACTGGATTTCTGAAATTTACTTCCAGTATGGGACAAAACAGTATTAGTTACTTGGATGTGGAAATTAGTAAAGATTGCATTCAACAGAGATATGTGAGCAATATTTTTCATAAACCCACTTATTCTAATAGTCTCCTTCACTGTGACAGCAGTCACCCGTACCACCAAAAGAAGGGCCTTGTCAAAGGCCAATATGTTAGGTTGGCATGTTTGGTTTCGGAGGAAGGATCATTTGTACAGGAGGGAGAAAAATTGAAGAAAATGCTCACCCAGCATTGTTACCCTGAACTTATTTCCACCATTTATAGTGAATTTGTTAGGAAAAGAGAGGAGGGTTTTTATAAACCTATTTTGAGGGATGAAGAAATGTATCTTGGGGATGTAACAGCTATAGTAAAAGAAGGCAATGACAGGTTTACACACACATTTATTACAACCTACAATTTAGACCACATCAGTATAGTTCAAATACTGAAGAAAAATTGGAACATTTTTTCTTTTTTTTTGAAGGGGTGGTTGAATTTATTGGGAATGAACTGAAGGTGGTATTTCGAAAAGGGAATTCCATTAAAGATCACCTTGAACGGCCAGGAACATGCAACAAGAGAACTGGAACCTATAAGTGTGGAAGCTGTTCATAGTGTTTGTATATCAAAGAAGGGAGTTCACTGTCAGTCAATGGTAGAATACTTTACTCACCTTTTCATTGCAATTGCAATACTAAGGGTTTTGTCTGTATTGCTGTGTGCAAAGTGTGTACATGTTATGCGAGTAAAACCATAAGACACTTTAAGGAACGTATTTATGAGCACCACCTAGATATTAAACATGGTAGGAGTACAAAATCTTTAGCTAAACACATTGGGCAATACAACAGTCACAGTTTTTTGTTTTTTGGTATAGACAAGGTTGACTTGAACCCAAGAGGGGGTCCCTGGAAGGATATTTTAGAGGCCAAAGAACTTAAATGGCAGCTAAAGTTAGAAGCATTATATCCACCGGGGTGAATGACCATCTAAGTATAACCAGTATACTAAAATGACAAGTGTGACATTATTATGTTGTATGATATTTAAGTAGGAGTAACACCAATATTTTTAACAGGTCCATATTTTGTAAATGCATTTTTTTAAAAATCATTGTATATAAGTATTTATATTATGTGCACATATATATATATATATATATATATATATATATATATATATATATATATATATATATATATATATATACACACACACACACACACAAATATATATATTTTTACATTTTTTATAGTGAAATAATTGGGTAGTAGCATAAAACACTATGAAATTTTTAATGATGTGCTATTTATATTAGAATGTTGTTTTTTAAAGGTTTCCTTTAAGGTAAACCATTTTTGTTAATTGACTTATTTGAAGATCATGTGACTTAATTAACAAGGTATTTAAATGGTTTTAAGAAATGTGTGTTTAGATTCTGATGAAGTCCTATGCTACAACCGGATGAGTGCTTAATCTGTTCTTTTTTGTGCAATAAAAGTTTGTTTGATGGTGTCCTGGAAGTGTACTGGTTTGGTTTTGTGTCATTTATAATTGGGATAAGGTTGGTTCTGGATGTGGAAATTAGTAACGATTGCATTCAACAGAGATATGTGAGCAATATTTTTCATAAGCCCACTTATTCTAATAGTCTCCTTCACTGTGACAGCAGTCACCCGTACCACCAAAAGAAGGGCCTTGTCAAAGGCCAATATGTTAGGTTGGCATGTTTGGTTTCGGAGGAAGGATCATTTGTACAGGAGGGAGAAAAATTGAAGAAAATGCTCACCCAGCATTGTTACCCTGAACTTATTTCCACCATTTATAGTGAATTTGTTAGGAAAAGAGAGGAGGGTTTTTATAAACCTATTTTGAGGGATGAAGAAATGTATCTTGGGGATGTAACAGCTATAGTAAAAGAAGGCAATGACAGGTTTACACACACATTTATTACAACCTACAATTTAGAACACATCAGTATAGTTCAAATACTGAAGAAAAATTGGAACATTTTTTCTTTTTTTTGAAGGGGTGGTTGAATGCATTGGGAATGAACTGAAGGTGGTATTTCGAAAAGGGAATTCCATTAAAGATCACCTTGAACGGCCAGGAACACGCAACAAGAGAACTGGAACCTATAAGTGTGGAAGCTGTTCATAGTGTTTGTATATCAAAGAAGGGAGTTCACTGTCAGTCAATGGTAGAATACTTTACTCACCTTTTCATTGCAATTGCAATACTAAGGATTTTGTCTGTATTGCTGTGTGCAAAGTGTGTACATGTTATGTGAGTAAAACCATAAGACACTTTAAGGAATGTATTTATGAGCACCACCTAGATATTAAACATGGTAGGAGTACAAAATCTTTAGCTAAACACATTGGGCAATACAACAGTCACAATTTTTTGTTTTTTGGTATAGACAAGGTTGACTTGAACCCAAGAGGGGGTCCCTGGAAGGATATTTTAGAGGCCAAAGAACTTAAATGGCAGCTAAAGTTAGAAGCATTATATCCAAGTATATCTAAGTATAACCAGTATACTAAAAATTTTTAACAGGTCCATATTTTGTAAATGCATTTTTTTTTAAATCCTTGTATATAAGTATTTATATTATGTGCACATATATATATATATATATATATATATATATATATATATATATATATATATGTATATATATATATATATACACACACACACACACACACACACACACACACACAAATATATATATTTTTACATTTTTATAGTGAAATAATTGGGTAGTAGCATAAAGCACTATGAAATTTTTAATGATGTGCTATTTATATTAGAATGTTTTTTTTTAAAGGTTTCCTTTAAGGTAAACCATTTTTGTTAATTGACTTATTTGAAGATCATGTGACTTAATTAACAAGGTATTTAAATGGTTTTAAGAAATGTGTGTTTAGATTCTGATGAAGTCCTATGCTACAACCGGATGAAAGTGCTTAATCTGTTCTTTTTTGTGCAATAAAAGTTTGTTTGATGGTGTCCTGGAAGAGTGTACTGGTTTGGTTTTGTGTCATTTAGAATTTCTATTGTATTTAGGTCTGGGCTCTGGCTGGGCCATTCCAAAACTTTAATTTTCTTCTGGTGAAGCCATTCTTTTGTTGATTTGGACATATGTGTCAGGTCATTGTTGTGTTGAAAGGTGAAATTCCTCTTCATATTCAGCTTTCTAGCAGACACCTGAAGGTTTTGGACCAAAAGTGACTGGTATTTGGAACTGTTCATAATTGCCTCCATCTTGACTAAAGCCCCAGTTCCAGCTGAAGAAAAGCAACCCCAAAGCATGATAATGCCACCACCATGCTTTAGCATGGGGATGGAGTTCTTTTTGTGATGTGAAGTGTTGTTTTTTTGCGCCAAACATACCTTTTGGAATTGTGGCCAGAAAGTTCTGCCTTGATCTCATCAGACCATAATGCATTTTCCCACATGCTTTTGGGAGACTTGATGTAGTGTTTTGCAAATTTTAGCTGGGCCTGGATGTTTTTCTGTGTAAGACAAGGCCTTCCATCTTACAACACTACTCCATAGTCCAGACATATGGAGAGTACAGGAAATTGCTGTCGCCTGTTCCTGCAGCTCCTTCAGTGTTGCTGTAGGTCTCTTGGCAGCCTCCCTGACCAGTTTTTGTCTTGTCTTTTCATCAATTTTGGAGGGCCTTCCAGTTCTTTGCAACATCACTGTTGTCCCATATTTTCTCCACTTTTTGATGACTGTCTTCACTGTGTTCCATGGTATATCCAATGCTGTGGAAATTTGTACCCTTCTGACTGATACCTTTCAACAATGAGATCCCTTTAATGCTTTGTAAAGCTCTCTGTGAACCAAGGCTTTTGCTGTAGCAGGCAACTGAGTAAATGTCAGGAAAATCCTACTAGGACAATTAAACTTTATTTGGGGTTAATCAGAGTCTCATTAATTGATGGTAGATGTGTACCCAAGAAGACTGAATGCTGTAATTCAATCAAAAGGTGCATCAACAAAGTATTAGTTTAAGGGTGTGCACACTTATGCAGCCAGCTTATTGTACATTTTTTATTTTTATATTTTTTTCCCCTAACAGATTTTTGTTTTTCAATTGAATTGTACAGGTTATAGGTCACGTTAAAGGTGGGAAAAGTTTTGAAATGATTTATTGTGGTCTCATTTTTTTGTATCACAAAAATCTGACATTTTAACAGGGGTGTGTACACTTTCTGTAGCCACTGTATATTGGTTATATCCTGCCAAGGGTATAACAGCCAGCCATCTTCCAAGGTTTCAGAGCACCTTCCGTGCACCCAAAATGTCAAGTTGAGCTGACTAAAACCCATTTTTGGGCACAAAGTCCTCCAGAGCTTTTCTGCTGCCGAATAGTACGCTCCTATATGGCTTGTGAGGATTGATGGTCAGCTTGTGCTTTTCTTTGCTGGGCAGAGAGGTTCCCTTTTGGGGGGGGGGACATTCATTTTCCTAAATTTTGTTGATGTTTTATTACTTCCCTGTTCAGGAAAGTTGCTTTAAAGCTAGGAATGTTTAACGGTCTGTCAAGACTGTAACATTCTTTTAAAATGGATCATTTGTTTATTTTTGTCAGTTTAAATGTAGTGTATACTAACTGAAAAAAATATTTTCTGTGGAGAAATTGTTTGTTTTTCTATTGTAAGGCTGCCGTATTGTTTTAAAGTGCTTTTTTACTGTGTTTTTCTATCAAAAAAGTAACTTCTGTTGACTGGTAGTTTTAACATTCTTTGCTGCTTGTCTTCCCTGGGAAAGAGACACCATTTTTGACTTGACCATTGAACAGTGTATTGGTCCCACAGTCAGTCCTTCCTCCAGCCACAAAAAGAAAAAGTTAAGCAAACAGCCTTTGCCATTACAGCAGGTTAGCAGTTTGCCTCACCACAGGTGGGTGACTCTGTTGTACCTTAGACCACTCATCTTCTATCCCGGATCCCTCTGTATACTAATAGTTAGCCATGTCTTCTGAGGCTGTTGAAGTCCTCTCAGTGGGTAAAGGAGAGCCACTCCTGTCAGTCCTGAGAAAGGGAACAGGAAAGGTTTCCCTGTTTTGTCATAGTGCTGTGTGTGTCCATTGAGAAGTGGTTTCTGCCATCAGTATCATGGTTGGCCCTTTTTTTCCTATCAAAAAGAAACAGAAAACCAAGTATGTATCTACTCCTTCTCAAACTTCTTTGGCTAGGAGTAGTTTACTGTGGCTGGCTCAAGCTTTAATTCAGGCTAATTGATCCTTCTTGTGTAGTACTCTCTGGTAAGACGGATTCCTCTTTTCCTGATTCAGAGTCTGAACAGGAAGATGCAGGGTTTTGTCCTCAGCTTTTTGATTCAGACTCAGAAGAGAGCTTGGTTTCTTATCTTCCCTGTAGAGGTTCCTCTTTCTCTGAGACTATTGCCAGTGTTTTCAACGGGAGAACACTGAGGTTTCTCAGTCCCCCAGATAATACTACGAGTTGTTGCAGAAGAATTTTCTAGAACCTGTACCCATTTCTCCTGTCCTGTCTGCTTTAGAGATTGTGTGTGTTACTGCCTGCAGTTTTCCTGACAGCCGGCCAGCTGTCCCTAAAAAGTAAGGATGTGTAAAGTTCCTCAGTCTTTTAAATTTTCATACATTATTCCCAAACCTGACCCAGCAGCTATAGCCCTAGTTGATTCCACTGCTGTCAAGCACTTGGTTAATTCCAATCCTGCTCAAAATTGATCAGTATGGGGAAAATGTGCACTTTTGCAACTTTGATTTTCAGAATTTTGAGTTGTCAGGCTCATACGTTAGTTTATTTTGACAAATTGTGAAAATATGAAGTATGGTTTATGTGAAGACAAATCTGCTTTAAATAACTTAGTTTCTTCTGTCGCACAGATCACAACTCAACTTAGTTTCTTCTATCGCATAGATCACAACTCATTGTTTACAGTGTGTGTATGACTTTGCTGGTACTTTTTCCAAGACTATGACCACTGGTACTGTTTTAAGGAGGTTTAATTGGCTGCATTCCCAGAACCTCTGAGATTATGTAAAAAAATGAAATGTTAAAATTCTTCCTTGGATAGAGATTTAGTCCTTGGCCCCTCAGCTGCAGAGGTGATCAAAACGTGTAATGAAAGGGGCAAGATTATGCAGGAAATCAAGATTTTTCAGCCCTCCTTTTCCAAATTGTCCAAGGGATTTTTTTTTTTTCTCCTCATCCAGTTCTGTCAAAAAACAGAATAAACAGCCTTAACACAATTCAGATAAACAGACATTTTAGAGGAAATGGCAAGGGGGTTCCAAAGTAAGGTCTCAAATCTCCCAAAAACAAGGACAGTCCAACATGTCTGAGTGACTTTTCAAGGGACATTGTGACCCTGTCCCGTCCTGGCCCTTTTTCTCTTCCATAATGTCTGAATTTTCATTTTTTTTTTCTCTTTGGCAATTGAATGTTTCAGACAAATGTGTTTTGAAAATCATTTATCAGTGTTGCAGATGGCAGTGGGGTTGAAATTCCTCATTTCTAGGGGGTTATTCCTCATCCTCCAGATCAGGCTCTCTTGTTTCCACTTGTTCTTTATCACATCCTGTCCCAAGGAGTGATAGAACCAGTTCCTCCTTCCCAGGAGGGGAAAGGTTTTATTCAAAGATGTTCCTACAGCCAAAGTTAGAACATGCTTGGAGACCAGTTTTGGATCTTTCTTTCCTAAACCTGTTTGTGATAGTGCCCAAATTCAAAATGTCACTTCACAACCTGTACTTCTTCTTCCTCTTTCAAGTGTCCTGGTAACACCAGACTTAAAAGGTGCTTATTATGACATTCCTATTCAACCAGATTTAAGATGTTTAAGGTTTTTTTGTGCCTGGATCACATGGTCAGTTCTGTACCATACCCTTTGGACTACCCACTGCACTAAGAGTGTTCACAAAGTGTCTTGCTCTGATTGTAGCTCATTGCAGGCTACAGGGTATCCACATTTTTCCATATTTAAACGTGGTTGTCTTTGCATAGTCTTTCTCAAGTTGTCAAGAATCTCTGTCTTTGGTGAGAAATCTCTTCACAAACTGTGATTCCAAGAGAACATTCAAAAGTCTTTCTCGGCTCTCTCACATAGCATTGTGTTCCCGGGATGTCAGCTAGACACTTCAGTTCAGTTCAAAGAGCTTTTCTTCCACAGGAAAAAAAAAAGATCTTTATTTAGATCTATTTCTAAGGTTTTCACTCAGATTTCAGTCAACGAGAGGGAATACCTCCGAATTTTTTGTCTCATGGCATCTGTGATTCTCACGTTACCCCTGGCAAGGCTCCAAGTGAGAAAAATGCAGTGGTATTTGAAATCTCTTTGGTCCCAGCATTAACACCCCTTATCTTTTCAGGTCCCAGTGCTGCGGTTTGTCAGAAGAAAAATCTTTTCGTTGAGACAACGGGTATCCTTAAATGCAGGTCTCCCCTTCACCCTCTCTGCTCCAAAGCAGACATCACAGATGCTTCGACCTTTACTTCAGTAGCAGTTTTATGAGGGATAAAAGTGCAGGGTGTGGGAAACCAAGGACAGATGTAAGCACATAAATATCAAGGAAATGCTTGCCCTAATCAAGGCACTTAACTCTGTGAACCATCTTTGGTCTCTGGGACCTCTTCAAGTGGTTACGGACAATACCACAGTCACATGATACATCAGCAAGCTAGGGGGAACTAGGTCGTACACCCTTTGCAGGCTATCCATGTTAGCTTGGAATATAGCTTCACAGCAGTGTTACTCTACAGGTTTCTTACATTCCATCAGAGCAAATTATGTGGCAGACGAGCTAAGCAGGACCAGGGCAGATTCTCATGAATGGAAACTAGATTGGGGATCTTCCAAGATTATAGCCATGTGTGGGAAATTCCTCAAGTAGACCTCTTTGCCTCCTCTCTGAACAGCCAGTGGCAAAATTCTGTTGCAAGATTCCATGCAAGAAGGCCTAAAAGAAGTTACCTTTTCTTTTCTTTGGACAGGAATGTTCCTTGTATGCCTTTCCACTAATATTGAGGGTACTTCTGCAGATTTAGGAGGATCAGCAAAGATCATTGTGGTGACTCCCTTTTAGCCCAGGCAAGTGTGGTTCTCCTTTCTTTTGGAAACGGCCTGGGGCAGTTACCACAAATGTCCTCTCAGACTTGGATCTACTCGCATAAGACCGGGGATGTTTGATATACCCCAACATCAGTCATCTTCAATTGAATGCCTGGATGATAGGGTCTTAATTCCTTTTAGGCACCTGTTTTCTGAGGACTTGCAGCAGGTACTAATGGAGGCCAGAAAGCCTTCTAGTAGAAAATCATACATTGGCAAATGGAAAAGGTTTATCTAGTTGATGTCATCAGTGTAACCAGCACTCCCATTCAGGGCTAGTTGTTCTCTAGTTTTACAATATTTGTGCAACTTACTATACTATGGTCTTTCTTATTACTGTATTGAGGTTCAATTATCAACCATTTTAGCATGTCTGCCCATGGATCCTCCTCTTTCAGTGCAGTCTCGTGTCAAAATGTTTCACATGAGGCCTTCTAGGAAACAAATGACCCCTGCTTGGGATCTTAATTTTGTGTTAGATAAGCTTGACACTTATTCCATTAAAACCAGCTAATTTGGCTGACTTAAGGGTCTTAACATAGAAAACAGTTTTACTGATTGCTGTGACCTCTGCAAGAAGGGTATCTGAGTCGCAAGCTCTTATGGTAAGTCAGCCCTATCTCATTTCTTACACAACAGCATTTCTTTTATGAGAACTAATCTTGTATTTATGCTTAAAAGTGGGATCCGAGTTTACTTTAAGCTAAACTATCCATCTCGGTTTTCTTTTCTGAACCTAAAAATGAGAGAGAAAAGATGCTCCATACCTTGGATGTCCACAGCCAACTCTGGTACTATCTTGACAGAAGTAAATCTTTCAGATCTTCGGATCAATTGTTAATTTCTTGCAAAGGTAAGAAGAAAGGACAACCTTTGTCAAAACAGTCTATTTCTAAATGGTTGTCTGTGTTTATTACCTTTTGTTATACTCACCATAATAAATCTTTTTAAGGCAGGGTCAAGGCCCTGGTGGGCCTTGGCTTCATGTTTGGCTTTTTGGAAAGAATTGGATTCTAGAGATTCTAGAAGCTGCTACTTGATCCTCTGTACATATTTTTACAAAACACTATAAGCTCAATTCCTTCTCTAGGTCCATAGCAAGCTTTGCTAGGACCATTGTGTAGGAGCTCCTAGACTCTCCTTCAACTTCCGAAGTATAGTTAGCTGAGGTAATCATCTAGTCATACATTTAAAGCTACTGCAGCAGTAATCAATATGAAGAACATAGTGTAGTTGTGTAAAGTTGCATAAATTAAATGTACCATAACAGTAAATGTTTGAATGATCACTGCTGCACTAGATGCTATCTCCCTCTATCCTCCAAGGTGGACATACAATTTTTGTTGTTCCTAGCTTTGTCCTTTCAGGGCACAGCCTTCCTGTCTCTTCTGGCAGAAAAGCTCTGAAGGGCTTCACAGTCAAGCTTGTTTTTAGTCAGCTCAGCTTGACAGTTTGGGCACATGGAAGGTGCTCTGAAGCTTGGCAGCTGACCGACTGTTATATCCTTGGCAGGATATAACCCATATAGCCAAGGCTACTGCAGCAGTGATCTTTCAAACACCTAATGTTATGGCAAGTTCAACTTCGTAATTGTGCTTTTTTCAGTATACTGACTGTCATTACATTGATCTTTGTTTGTGAACGTAGTGACAGGTGGTGTAATAAATATAGTATGCAGAATGCATGAATGCAGTTGTGCACTATGTTTGAGTAGCCCTTCCAACCTTATCAGTACAGGGGGGGTATATTCAGGTCTTTCCATTGCTGAATACATGACTGTTTGTGTCATCCATTAAGCAGTTAGATCATGGATGGCTATGACCTTGATTCTTTTAAAGTGCTTTAGTATCACAATAAACTTGGCGAAGACATTTCCGTATGTACTGAATATTCAAAAAATTTACTTATTTATTTATTGTTTTTTTTAAACAAGGATAGCTTTAGTCGAAGCATGGGGCTTTCTCCCATGGAACTGTTCCTTTTAGTGATGGCAGTAGTGTATCTACTTCTGATGGAGCACAAAACCCACAGTAGTCTTAATTTTGCATGTATTTCACCCTCTGGCAGCATCCTTAGTAACTGATTCTGGTAAGTTGTCATGCAAAACAGTTGCATTTGTGAAACTGATCTTGCTGACAGTAGATGCCACAGGAATGTCACTAATGAACCAGATACCAAGAGGCTGCAAGAAAGTGTTATGAGGATGGCTTCCCCTTTGTCATTTGCAAATAGGCCTAGCCTCCCAGTCAGCAGACCAGAAACAGGTAATCATTGCCCAGTGCTTCCTGAAAGATTTTTGGAGCTACTTTGCTATACCATAATATACAGGGCTTTAGTCCTACTAGGTAAGTCTTTATACATAAATCAGATGATACCATAGTAAAATATTTTTGGACTGTATAGCCACCCTTAGGTGTCAGCCAATGGAGGAAACAAGGTCCTTTTCTTTTGCACCTCTGATGTTTTTAAAATGAAAGTTGTGGTAAGTGCTGTTCAAGTTAGGCATAGATTTCATAAGTAAATTATTCACTTATTGTCACAAATAGTCAAACTCTGAACCTTCTTTCAATGTGTCTGCCTGCCTGTCTGTTATTGGAATACAAAGGAGTGGTATATTTTTGTTTTCCTTTCTAATGCCACTTCCCAAAGTGTTTGTTTCCTTACATTCAGTACCTGAAACAACTGCATTATTTCATGTCACTGGAAGAATGTCACTAAAAAGCCAGAAAAGATAAGGCAACATTTTGTTTTCCCTCTCTTTTGGACCATACAGGGCTGATTTCATCTACTGTGGTCTAGTAGTACAGATTTCATCCAGATACCCATTAATCTGAAAATCTGATGTCCTTTTCATTCTTTCTCAACACATGGGTTGGATCTGATCGGCCACATACTGCAGACTTCTGATTCAGCTCTTGAGCTCCTCTCTCTACCCATAAGTCCATCCTGATTACCTCAGACCTCATTTGCCTTCATTCTAAACAGATGCAGGTTCCTATTTCAAGCTGTAATAGTGGTTTTGTGAGTTAATTTATCCATCTTTGACTTTTAAAATAATCTAAAACTTTTGCTACCTCCCTCTTAGCATTTTCACTGTTCTTAGGAGTTTTAACTAACTTTTCTGATACTATTTTTTTCTCTTTTCTCTTTATACTGTTCTGCTCAATAGTAAATTTTGTTGCCATTGCTGGTATTTCTTTTCCTCTGCCTACCCTTTTAACCATCAGGTTAACTCTGTGATCTACCATAGCTGGTAGTTAGTTATTTTCTTGCCTTTTGCTTACAAAAAAAACTTCCTTCTGGTTTTCATTGCTATTTTTCTTCGACACCTTCTTTCTTATTAGCCATGTTGGATAAACAAACCAGATTCAAGAAATGCATTTCTTGTGGGCGTAAAATTGCTAATTCAGATACCCACAAGGTGTGTGTGTACTGCCTTGGAGCCGGGCACTCGGACACTTCATGTTCATTATGCTCTACCTTTAATCCAAGGGCCTTGGCAGATAGAAAAAAACAAATTGATTTTGAAGGGCTTACTTCCAGCTGCATCTTCTTCTGGGGCTCAAACCCCTGCCAGAATGAGTCAGCCTTGTTGGAGTATAAGAAACCCTCCCCATCAAAGTCTCCAAGGTCTTCATTGGAGCCACCATCTAAGACCAGGAAAACTTCGGATCCAACATTACCAGATCCAAAGGCTTTGGCTCCCATCATTATCTCAATATCTTCTTCCACTACACTGTCTAATCCTAGGTCCTTGGATCCAAAGCCACCTACTTCTCACAGGAGTCTTACTCCAGAATTTACTATAAAACCCATATTGCCTACCCTGCCTTCTCCATTGTTTGACTCCAAAGAAATACTCCAGGCCACCATCCAGATCTTCCTGTAGGTCCTCCAGAAATTTGTCGGAATCAGATGTGGATAGAATGATGCGAAAATTTCTCAGAGCTCAGATCCAGATGAGGGTCTTACAAGCTCCATCCCCTGTTGTAGATGTGAGTCTTCCTACGGTGTACTAGACTAATCTCCTTCCCTGTGATCCAGTAGTTTCAGAGTACCAGGATCCGAAATCCCCATACCATGTCAGAGCTGAGGAAAGTCTCCTGTTTGACTCCGACTAGTTCTGCTGCAATTCCCTCAGATCAAAATGGGTCCAAGATCCGAAGTGTCAGTGTCCAATCCAGTGATCTGGGTTTGGCTCCAATTTTGTTGCATCCATCCCTTCCCCTTGGAGCCTTGGCCCTGAACAGTTTGGATCTGGTTCCATCCTAGGAAGTGTGGATTTGAGGATAGCTGATGCCTACCTTCGTCAGGAGTTAGAGCTTCTCCAGGTCTGTCAGCTTTTCAGGTGGTGGAAAGGACTTTTTCCATTCCAGAGAACTACCTTCTCATGAGCTCTGAGTCGATCAGACCTACTCCACAGGTGCAGCCAGTTCCAACAAGCATCCAGTCTGTCCCAATACAGGAACTTACCCCCTCTTCTGACACCTCCCCTGAACATCCCAAAGAGGAGGTACATAGGAAGAGAACATACAAAAGGGAGGCACATAGACTCCTTGACGGAGTCTGTCACTGAGGATACCGATTTTGATGAAGGAGAAGGGTCCACCAGATTGCCAGCAGATGACATCTCCTTTGGAGACATCCTAGAGATCCTTAGATAAAAAGTTGACTGGTGGTCTGAAATTCTCTGTCTGGAAGAGTCAAGATTTTTGGAGGCTTTTGGTTTTGGTCCATCTACATCTTGGGTTACCACCACTCCTACATCCCCCACCCCACCACCCTGGCAGATGAACTCATTGACCTAGTTTCACTCCAGGCTTGGAAGGAGCCAGATACTGTTGAACCCATTCCATACTGTTGAACCCATTCCAGAGAGACCTAATAAATATTTAGTCCCTCCAAAACAGAGACCCCACTAGAGTAAAGGAGTCCTAGTTGATGGTATGGTGGTGGTGGTGGCAGCCAACAAGAAAGAGCTAGTAAAACATAGCTCTGCTGCTAATCCCCCAAATAGGGAGTCTAGAGTGTTGGACAGATTCAGAAAGCAAGTCCTTGCCTTTGCAACCTTTGCCTTGAGGTCAGTAAATTACCTGGCACATTTTACTAAACTTCAGAGAGATTTGACCAAAGAGCTTTCAAATACTCTTGAGTCCATGTCTGCAGAGGATTTCAAAAGAACATCCTCGCAACTGGCCACTCTCTTATCCATATCAAATGCTTCAATGAGATTGATCTGTCACACAGCCAAAGGTACCTACGTGCAGCTGGATCAGACATTGCCATAAGGACGCATACCTGGATGTGGCTATACGACTTCCCAGAGCCTTTTAAGACATCCTTTATCAATGCCATGTTCGATGGCACTTCCTTGTTTGGGCCATCAGGAAAAAGAGATGCTTACCTGCAGTGAACAAGATGGAAAGACTCTGTCTGCCGTGGGAATGAAGTTTTCTACCCCCAAACGAACCTTCTCTAAGAGTCAGAGATGCAGTAAGAAGATTCGGTTCTGAAAATCTCAGGGACCTTTCCAAGACCCGCGTGGTGATAATTCCTCCAGAGGCAGTGGAGGAAATTTTAATGGAAGATGTCACCCTAGAGGGAGAGGAGGCCCACAGAATCAGGGTTTCAGGGATTCTTTTCCAGACAGCCCTTCCAGCACTCCTGAAGTGCTGTCCAACTCTGGAGGCAGTCAGGGGACAATTGTCCTTGCACCCAGATGCGTGAGCGAATATAACAAAAGATTTAGGAGTTCTAAGAATAACATCCGGAGGTTATTGCATTTTTTCCTACTTCCTTCCTCCAAAAAAAAAAAGGTTTGCGATGTTCCACCCAGTCAAAGGAAAGCAGCGGCACAAGAAATCCAAAAGCTGCCAGAAAAAAAGAGAGTCCCACCCACCAAGTAGGATTTGGAACTTATTCACACTTCTTTGTAGTGGCCATAAATATAGCTGCTCTCGGACCCATTTTAGATCTAAGCAATTTGAATCACTATGTGAACAATTAAAGTTCCAAATGTCCTGGTACAGTCCATACTACCCTTTCTTCACAAGGATGATTAGATGTGCTTGATAGATTTTCAGGACGCATACTATCATATCAGAATAGACAGACGCTCACTAAAGTTACGCTTTCAGCTGGGAGCCACTCTTTACCAGTTCAGAGCACTACCCTTTGGACTCACCAGAACCCCTAGGGTGTTTACCAAATGTATGGCAGTGGTGGCAGCTCACTTGAGACTACAAGGATTCCAGGTATTTCCATACTTAGATGACTGGCTTCTCACCACCCCCTCCAAATCAAACTTACTGCCACTCTAGAGCCTGGAGTTCATTGGTGTACTCCTGGATATGACAACACAGGTAGCATCGTTACCTCCTCATCTCATTTCCACTATCAGAAATCAGGTTCATCATCATCTTTCCCTACCTTGTCCTCCAGCAAGATCAGTGCTTCAAGCACTAGGTTCCATGGCAGCAGCCATTGTATTACTTCCTTTGGCACGTTTCTTTGTGCATGTTCTCCAGTAGACTGTAGCTGTTCAGTGGTCCATTCTGCATCAATCCCTATCTTTTTCAGTCAAGCTTACTCCAAACAACACATCCAGTGGTGGATCCAATTGGAAATAGTCATCTGGGCTGACCATTTGTTCTACCACCCTCAATGGCCACAGTGATCACGGACACTTCTCAACTGCAGTAGGGGGTATGTTACTTGGGAAGAATGGTCCAAGGCATGTGGTCCTCCCAAGAGACCAATCTGCATATCAATGTTCTAGAGATGAGAGCAGTCCTACTTACACTGCAGGCATTTCAAGATGCTCTTCCTGTAGGCACTATTGTAGTTCAGACCAACAACATCAACAAACAAGGAGGAACTCGATCTTATCCCCCCTGCAGAGCGACCATGACAGTGTGGGAATGGGCAATCTCATCAGCCTGCTTTCGAATTGCAACGCACATTCTGGGGAAAACTAATGTACTAGCAAACTAAGCAAGTCCATCTTGATGCCTCAAGTGGTCACTCATTCTGTGGCAGAAATGATCTTCTATCATTGGAGCCAGACTTGCTGTGACCTCTTTGTGACTACAGTGCAGCAGGTACTTTGCTCTTATCCCCCTTTAGGGGGAGTCACCAAGAGTTGCTGTAGTCCATGCTTGGCCCTCAGGTCTCCTTTGTGCTTATCCCCCTCTTCCTTTGATTCTCAAATTTCTGCAGAAAGCACGTCTGCTGAAGAACTTAGTAATCCTCATTGCCCCTTTCTAGCCTCAGCAAGTGTTCCCCTTCCTACACTCTCACCTTCATTATCCTCCATGGATACTGGAGCCAACTCCGGATCTAATTTCTCTCACCCATCAGGGATCTAACATCCCAACATACAGGCCCTCAAACTAACTGCATGGTTAGGCATCCCAGGCGCTCTTCCTGTGTACGTACCATTATTTTGGCTTCTCAAAAAGAATCTACCAAAATAGTGTACAACAGCAAGTGGAAAGGATTCTCTGTTTGGGCTTTGAATAATGAGCTTGACCCTTTCTCTATTCCATTTTCTGTGTTTCTTCAGTTTTTAGCAACTGTTTTTAAAGAAGGAGCAAGTTTCTCTATGGTTAAACTTCAACTGGCAGCAATTTCTAATTTTCACACGGGATAGAAATTGTTGGCTTCATCCAAATTATGCAAGGCTTTTCTGAATGGCATTGTTCTAAGACCGCCAGTAAAAGATCCCTAACGTTCTTGGGATCTAACAGTTGTACTACAAGGTCTAACTCAAAAACCTTTTGAACCTCCAGCTAAAAATGATCTAAAATTAATTTCATGGAAAACAGTCCTTTTTAATAGCCATTACTTCTGCAAAGAGAATATCTGAACTCCAGGCTCTTTCTTCTAAAACCCCTTACATCATTTTTCACAAATATAGGGATGTTCTTCATTCCACATTGCTGCAGTCCTAACTATTGGGTAGTCCGCTGTCCAGTCGGGGTCAGGGCGCATTAGACTGACGCCAGTACGTCAGGGTACTAATGCGCATGACCGACGTCATATCCTCAGTCTTTTTTGCCGCATGGTCCGATGCAGAAGCAATTTTGAGAGTGCAGGTTGGCGTTCTGAAAGTTTCTGAAGCCAGAGTTTCAGACCGAGTCAAAGTTGTACTCGCTAAGTACCCGTTGGGAATATTTTTTTTTTCTTGCCTCAGTATTTAACAAAAAGTGAATAACTGTATTTCTTGTGGGAAACAGATACCTCATAGGGACTACCATACTTTGTGTATACCTTGTTTAGGGCCTGAGCACGACGTTGTTGGATGCCGCTCTTGTGCTAGATTTAACAAACGACTATTAAGAGAAGGTTAGACTGTGCCAGGTTAGTGTTTGGGAAGCGTTGTAATTATAAAATGCCATCGGATGCTCAAGGACAAAACAGCAAAGCATAGAGTGGAGGAACCGACAGTCCCAGACGTCGGTTCTTTAGAGGGCTCAGTGGAGCCGGAGGTTTTGCCAGGTGTTTCTTTGGAGTCTCAGGAGAGACTTTATTGTTACAGGATGTATCCTCTCAGGAAGTAGGCCAGGCTGAGGGGGCTTCTCAGGTGGCTGTTCTTCCCTCTCTTCCTAAGGTGGTCAGAGCCTCCCCTTCTGTTGGTTTCTCCTAGTACTTCAGGGTCTTTGCCTAAGAAACATATGCTTAAAATGGCAGAGGATTTGATTACTATGATAAGGGGTTCTATGCCCCCTCCTGATAAGAGGCCTAGGGTGGAATCTGAGTTTGAGAGTTTTGAGCAATGCTCGAGGCTTCTGAGTCTTTGATGACTTGCAGGAGTACCTCCTTATTCTGATTCTGATGTGGATGATTCTACTCCTTCAGCTTCCCTCCTGAGGATTTTTCATTTTCAGAGACTCTGCATTCCATGAGGGAGCATTTTAAATGGGAAGGTCAAGATTTCTCTGATTCCAGGAAAAGGCTTAGGAATTCTTGTTTTTACCCCAGCACAGGCCTTTAGCTATACCTCCTGTTTTGAATGTGGTGGAAGATGTTTTGCAGAGGCTTCCCTGAATCCGATTCTTTGCCTCCTGCCCCAGTTAAACCGGATAGGTATTATAGGGTGCCTGAAGCTCATAAGTATCTTTTAAGAGTCCTAGGGCAGACCCGAAACTGTCTCTCAGGGGCCTAAAGGTGTGAAGGCCTCAGTTGTTAAAAATCCTGTCCCTCCTGATAAAGAGGCAAGGGCTTTGGATAGATGGGGAAAGAAAGTGTATACTTCTTCCACTTTAGCCATGAGGGCGTTGAATTGTCAGTTTCACATGTTAAAATATCAGAATTATCTTCTTTCACAGTTGAAATCTAAGGTGGATGCGGAAGGTATCGAGTGTAAAGAGTTGCAGGATTTAGTTCATGTGTCTGAACAAGTGGGTAACATTCCTTGCAATGTGGTTTTGATGCTGTGCAGGCCTCCTCCAGGGTGGCTGCCACTGGTTCTGTTCTTCTGGTTGAGAGATCAGAACTTAGCTGAGCATGTTAAGACAAGGATTTTGGATGCTCCTTTACAGTCTGATGTGTTGTTTGGTTTGTGGAAGCAGTTTTAAAGAAGATGGAGGACAAGGCTAAGTCTATGCAAACTGTTAAGGATTTTTGCAGGTGCAGCCTCGTTTAGTAGAAATTGGCCTGCTAAGGGATGGACTTATCCTGCTTATGATTCCCAGTCTAGGGTAGGTCTAGACGTGGTAGGGGCAGAGCTCAAGGTGCTTTTAGGCCTAGGACAGGGAGTTCACCTGCTCAGACTTCTGGCGAGGGCAGGGGTCAGTCCTTTCGTAAGCAGACCCAATGACCTGCCTTTTCAGCTGCCAGTACCTTGCACCTCTAGGAGGAAGACTGTCTCTTTTCAAAGAAAATTGGGATTTAATTACCCAAGACAAATGGGTTCTGGATATCATTCACCACGGTTACAGGTTTTATTTCCATACCTCCTTTCAAAGGCATGCCAGACATTCCTCCTCTACAAAGACAAGAGGCTCACAAGCAAATTTCTCAGTTACTCCAAATAGGGGCCATTCAGCCGGTTCCTGTGCCAGAAAGGGGCCTAGGATTTTATTCTCGCCTGTTCCTAGTGAACACGTGGAGACCAATTTTGATTTATCTCCCCTCAACACTTATCTGGACATTCCCAAGTTCAAAATGTTGACGTTACAACAGCTTTTACCTCTGCTGGGCAAGGATCACTGGATGGTAACTTTAGATCTCAAGGAAGCTTACCTTCATGTGCCTATAAGACTAAGTTGCAGAAAGTATCTGCGGAGCTGGAAATTCTCATTATCAGTTCTCTGCATTGCCCTTTGGCTTATCTACTGCAGTATTCACAAAGGTTCTGGCTCCAGTGATAGCTTACTTCAGGCTAAAAGGAATTCAAATCTATCCTTACTTGACCGGTTGCCTGCTTCTGGCTCAAGAAAAGGAGGCCCTTCTACAGCGTTTGAAATATGTCATAGCAGTGCTAAGATGCCTAGGGTATTCTGTGAGCGAAATAAAGTCCAGTCTAGTACCCTCTCAAGACATGTGCTTTCTGGGTGTGAGACTGAATACAGCAGCCCAGATGGCCTTTTAACCCCGGACAAACAAAAGAATCTTTCCAGTTACTTCCATCAACTATCTCTTGGGCCCGGGCTGACTGCAAGGACAGTCCTTCAAGCCTTAGGGTTCATGGCATCTTGTATTCTGGTGCTTCCCAATGCCAAACTGCATATGAGGAAGCTACAATGGTATCTCAAAATGTATGGACACAGCACTGCCAGGATTTGGACACTGTCATTCAAATAATACCTTGCATTCAAAAGGAATTTTTGTGGTGGGCTCAGGAATGTCACCTAAACAAGGGACTCTCTGTGCCCCGGCCAGAGGCACGTCAAATTCTAACGACAGATGCCTCAGACATTGCTTGGGGAGCTCATCTAAATGGAAAGTGGATACAAGACAAGTGGCCTGCCAGACTACAGCATCTACATATCAACATGAAGGAGATGTTAGCAGTCCAGTTTGCATTAATGGCTTTCAAGGAGTTACTTCTTCCAGGGCAGGTGTTGATTCTAACAGACAACACAACTGTCATGTGGTACATCAACAAACAAGGGGAACACATTCTTACCCATTGTGCAGGCAAGCAATGATTTTATGGGAGACTGCGCTAAGCTTGCAACTAACTCTTCAGGCAAGGTTTCTGCCGGAGCACAGAACTCCTAGCAGATGTGTTAAGCAGACAAATCATGGATCCCGAAACTGGATCTTCATGTATTTCAAAAGTTGACAGTGTCCTGGGAACTCCAGACATAGATCTGTTCGCTTCTCCACTAAACCACCAGCTGCCAAAGTTTTGCACCAAGGGTTTCATCACACAGCTTGGAAAGTGGATGCTCTTTCTTTCAGTTGGAAAAATCTTCATGTGTATTTCCACCTCTGCCTCTTCTTCCAAAGGTGCTTCTAAAGATCAGACAAGACAAGCCAAGGATGATTTTAATAGCTCCAGATTGGCCTCGGCAGCATTGGTACCCATTACTGAGGAGTCTGGTAATGAAGCCTCCATGGCCTTTACCCTTGATTCCACATCTGTTGTCTCAGACAATGTCAAGCTTCACTCTCTTCATCTAACAGCCTGGCATATTCTGTTTTGAAAACAGCAGGTCTCAACTTCCTCAACAAGTTTTAAATGTGATTATGGAAGCCAGAAGACCTAGTACAAGGAAAGTAAAAATGGAAGAGATTTTTATTTTGGTCTGCAGCAAGAATTTGGTGATTTCTAATTTGAGTGTGGCTCTTCAATACCTTACTGAGTTATTGGACAAAGGTTTGTCTTTCTCTTCCATTAAGATTCATGCTGCAGCAATTTCAGCTCACTATGATTGTGACCCACCATTGTTTTCACATCCTTTGTTCAAGCAATTTCTTAGAGGGCAAAGAATATAAGACCCCCACGTGAGCTCCTACTCCTGCTTGGGATCTCAATTTTGTGTTGGAGAAACTTACTCAGCTACTGCTGAACTGAAATACTTGTCATGGAAGACTGCTTTTTGTTGGCCATTACTTCTGCAAGAAGGGTTTCTGAGTTACAGGGTTGAGCCTTTTTTGATTTTCATAAGGATAGGGTATCATTACGTACTAATCCTTCCTTTATGCCTAAAGTGGTTTCTAGTGTGGCTTTAAACCAAACTATTCATTTGCCTACGCCCAAAATAAAGGGAAAAGATTTTGCACACTTTAGATGTACAGGCAATTGGTTATTATTTGAGCAGGACTAAGGATTTTAGGCAGTCTCAGCAGTTGTTTGTTTCTTTTGCTTTGAGTTCTCAGGGCAAGCCTGTGTCAAAACAAACTATTTCTAGGTGGATTGGATTTTGCATTGCATTTTGTTATTCCCATCATGCGAAGGAGATTCCAGCTGGGATTAGGCCTCATTGCTACTTGGAGTTCAGTGCATACTTTCTCTAAGCATTACCACCTTCCTCTACTCTAAGTCTAGGGCTGTTTTGCCACAGCTATTTTGCAAGGCATGTTATCAGCTCCTGCTTCCTTATGATTTGCCAGCCTCCCTTACCTCTGCTTTGGGATTCTACCCATAGGACTGCACAAATGCAATGTGAAGAAAATAGTACAGTTTTTGTACTACCATAAATGTAGATGTTCGAGATCCACATTGTTGCAGTCCAATTTACTCCCTCTCCTTCCTTTCCCTCTGTGTTTACGGGTGGTTGTGAAGGTGAGGTTATATTCTGCTAATTTTGTATATTTTGTATATATATATATATATTTTGTGCAGATATGTTGGGAGTTTTGGTTTTGGCCTTATCTTTTTCAGGTCTTCTGACATCTGGGGCAAGAAAAGACTGATGATCGCCGGTCACGGCGATTAGTACCCTGACGCCTGACGCCAGTCTCTCGGTCGCCTGGCACGGACGCCATCATTTACTCTTTGGTACGACCCGACTGGACAGCGGACTACCCAATAGTTAGGACTGCAGCAATGTGGATCCTCGAACATCTACATTTATGGTAGGTACAAAACTGTACTTTACTTTGCAGACAAATCCTTCTATTCTGCCCAAAGTGGTTTCTGAAAATAACATTAATCAGTCCATTCATTTACCAATCTTCTTTCCAAATTTTTAAAATGAGGGAGAGTGCATGTTTCATGTCCTTGATGTACACATTCGGTTACATTTTTATCTTTGTAAGACTGAACCAATTAGAAAATCAGATCAACGTTTTGTCTCTCTTTCACCAAAAAGACTGTGTTGTCCAGTCTCTAAAGTCACACTACCCAAATGGATTATAGACTGCATTTCTTGGATTTATTCTCAACAAGGTATGACCTTACCTAAACCTCCTAAGGCTCGTTCAACCATATCCATGGCTGAATCATCAGCTTTTGGTCAAGAACATCTACTGATATTTGTACTGCAGCCACAAGGCCCAATGCTCATATCCTTGTTACTCATTACAAATTGGATATTATCTCTAGAAACAGAGCCGTCTTTGCTTTGATTTGGTGGTAGTCCCAAATATCCTTCCATGAGGGCCACCCAAGATCAACGTAGCTGGGGGACTCTGTCCCATGGGTTGAAGAAGAATGAAAAAGACAACATCAGATTTAAGTTATGTACTCACCATAACTAGGCATCTGTGTTGTCTATTTTCATTCTTCCTAATGTCCCTCCCATCTATTTTTTTCTGGAGCGACTTATCGGATTGTATTTGGAACCTACAGTTCTGGGTCTGAACCCTTCCTTTCTCTATCAGCTATACCTGTCTCTGTTTAGCTATAGGTTATAATGGCAACAAACTCGATCTGAGGTAATTGGGATTGACTATTGCATTATAGGTAGAGGGAGGAGTTCAAGAGCTGGATCTGAAGTTTGTAGTATGTGGCCAAGTCGAATCCATGGATCGGATTCGAACCCATGGGTTGAAGAAGAATGAAAATGGACCACACAGATGGCTAATTATGGTGAGTACATAACTTTTAATTTATATCTCTAGCCCAGGGGAAATTGTTACACCACAGCTTGAAACCAGTGCACTTCCATATATGGTTGGTACATAACCAATTATAGGCCAGGTGTCAGAGCTGCTAGAATGAATAATTGAAGTATCGGAAGCAAAACTCCTAATAGCAAAAAAAAAAAAAAAACATACTTGGCAGGATGATAGAGGTTTGTTTACTTCTACTCATTTGAATTTGTATTGGTGCCATTTCTGATATCAGTATGATCTGGAATAAGTTACTTCTTCCAAGAGTAGAACCTGTTTAAAGTAGCTATATTAGGAAAACCTTAATAGAGTTACTCCACTTGAGAATATTTCACATTTGCAGGCCCTTTCATCCACGAAGACATCTGTCATTTTGCATAAAAACAGAGTCAACCTGAAAAAATCCTTGGTATAGGTTAAAAGTGGTCTCCATTACTAATGTTCATAGGTGCGTACTAGGCTAATGGCCCTGGAGCCTTTACAAGCCTAGCCCATAAAAGTGCCCTGGCATCATGCCACCCGATGTTAGTTCCCAGTGCCTCTATCAAGTAGAGCCACTGGAATGATCCTCTGGATGAACATTCTATTACCCATCCACTCATCAAGATTTCCCTTGAAGAGGGATAGCCAGATACTCTGCTTGACATTTATGGGAAGTCTATTCCAGAGCATGGGCAATCTGTGGGTGAGAAACCTGTCTCTCCAGCATGTTCTATTGATTCTGGTAATGAGGTTGAGGTCTCTGGAGCGTATGGTGTGGAGGGATTAGATTTCTTTAGATGTAGCATTTCTAAAAGAGCTGGGTCAGACATGGCTTTGTAATTCAAGCAGAGATCACCTCTAAGTAAGTGATATGAGACAGAGAATAGCTGGAGTCGTTTGAGTCTGTTCATGTAGGACATGTGTTTAATGCCTGGGATCTTCTTCTGTGGCCTCTTCAGCTGTTGCAGATGTCCAGTGTGGTAGATGCCAAATGGGGCATTATATTCAATGATTGGTCTAATGACGGAAGAGTAGAGAGAGAGATGATGACCTCTCTCTTCCTGGATGCAAACCCTTGGATATGAGATGTCCCACATAGGACTTTCTGACCACAGTGGCAATGTCGTGATCGAAGGAGCGGTTGCTGTCAACCTGCATCCCCAGATCTCTTATAACGCCTTCAGTGTTCACTGGGCTCCCATCAATGTGGTAATTAGTGGGAATTGAGTTTTTACCAAAGGGGATAACAACACATTTTTTTTGGCGTTAAGCTTAAGGCCATGTTTCAATGCCAGTCATTGGTCTCAGTGAGGCCTTTCTGTAGGATGTCTGCATCACTTAGGGAGTTAATAATAGCTCCCAGCTTGCAGTCATCTGCGAACTTGGTCAGCCAGAGTCCCTTTGTGTTGGCTTGGATGTCTGAGAAATCGATGCCAAACAGGAGAGGACCCAGGACCAATCCCTGTGTGACTCCACTTGCGATTGGTTGGCAGTCTGACATGGAGTCCGCTACTTTCACACTGTGTGTTCTATCTGTGAGTCAATTTGCAACCCACCTAGTGATACAGGTGTTGACGCCTAGTTTGGTGAGTATCAATAATTCCTGAGTGAGGAATGGTATCAAAGGCCTTGGCCAGATCGAGGTAGGCTGTATGCACTGCCGTACCTTCATCCACAGCCCTGGTGACCGACTCTAAAGAAGTCAGCCAGGTTGAGCAAGCATGATCTCCCTTTCACAAAGCCAAATTGCGTGAGGTCTAGAGTTTGGAGATTTCCTGTGTCTTTGTTAATCAGGTCCATGGTAATGCGCTCCATAGCTTTACATGTCAGACTCGTCAGGTTAATGGGGCAATAATTCCCAGGGTCTATAGTCGCTTCCCCTTTATGGAGAGGGATGACTGTAGCAGTGCGCCATTCGGTAGGGACAAAGCCTGAGGTGAGGCTGTGACTGAAAAGGGCATACAGATGTGGTGCCAGTTTGCTTTGTAGTTCATGTAGAACACAACCCAGGGATATTTTCAGGTTCCATGGAAGCTGTATTCTTGGCCTTGGACAATACAGCTTTAACCTGTGCTGCAGTAATGCTTGGTGCCTGGCATTCTTCCGGTGTTATGATTGTGATGTAAATCTGTTTTTTTTTGTTTTTTTTTTTTGTTTTTTTTAATCCTGTCTCCAGTGAACATCAAGGAAAGACTACTTAAACATCCATAATCACCTTAGTCATTTTTTCTATCAATCAGTGAATTAAAATGTATTTATTAGGCACAATTCATTCTCAAGGCAGAATACAAAAAGGAATGTAGTATATTAATAGAGAAAAAATACAGAAGGCAAAATGATTAATAAAAATATTAAAAGAGCTAATCCAACATAACATGCAGTTAGTACAAGTCTTCCAGTAATGGTTTTGAATAAGTGAACTATTGGAGGGAATTGCGATTGTGTCATACCTGAGTTACATTCCTCAATCAAAAGGGGCACAAGCCAATTCTCATCACACAGTAGAGGTGAGAAGCACAAGACCGGAAAGAACAGAATACATAGAGATGCTTCTTGCTTTATAACAGTAATGGAAGGTTAATGAAATTAAGTGATGGTGCTTGGGGAAGACAGAAGTTTGATATTGGATGCTAGCTAGCATTTGTGACAAGGTAAGAATGCCTTTTTACATCTGTAGCAAGAAGAACTCCAGAAGCTCAAGTCATCTGCAGTGAGTAACCTACCTCATTTAACGCTCCCCCTTTGTACGCTCTTGTCTCACCATCATTTTCAGTAATCCACTTATCAAAATTTGACTGGTTTTAATACAGGTTCTGTCAGTTGCATGTACACTGTAGAATAACAACCATCTTTATTGATGTTTCCACATAACAGCTTTAAAGCAGTTTGAAGCATTTCATTGTTGCATAAACACTGCCACTTTACTGTACATAAGTTTTACCATGGATTACCAATGGGCTTGTTTGAATGGTCTCTTATGCAAGCACTCTGTGCTCTAGCTGAAGTTATCTATTTGTTGTTTTTATTCCAGCATGTTAAGAATAATAAGCATACCAACAAGTACGAGGGCTGGCCAGAGGCATTGGAAATGGAGGGTTGCATTCCACAGAGGACATCAGAGTGAGTCTGTCAATGTGAAAAAAAAAACGGTGCTACTTTTTTTTCCCCCTCAGACTATCCTAGGTAAATGGAAGACTTTGTGGATAAAGATGGATCCTGCCAAATTTATTTAGTCGCTTAAGATGTCAACTGTCACTTTTTCTAAAAATTCAGCAATCCAGATCCCCGGGCAAGCAGTGATATCTTACCCATTTTGGTACTGTTTACTGAACATGCTTCTAGTCTGTTGTTGATCTTAGATCTGCAATGTAATCAGATGACTATCTAGGTCTTGAAAGAACAGATAAGAGGGGCACTTTCAGCACAGATAAATGTCATTCATTGCTAATACACAGGCTTGGCTGCACATTCCTTCAGAGAATGGTTGTTTAATAAGAATATTCAGGGAAACATGGATGTATATATGCCTTAAGAAAGGTTAATTGATGTAGTTTTTCAGCTCTCATTCAAGTTATTTTAGATATGTTTTGAAAGATAAGATCACTGGCTTTTGTAACCAACTAATTTGTTGCATTTCAGTTCTAGTGTGGTGGTTTGGTGAGGAGAGTATAGTATTTCTGCATTTTGCTATCTTTTTGTAAGCTCCTCATCTACCATTGCTTGTTCATTTCTTTCCTCTTGTGTCCAGTGTTGTCTTTAGCATTTTGTGTGCGTGTGTGTGTGTGTATTTTAACATGATTGCACTAATTGAGAGTTCATTTTTTTACCTATTTTTTTAACGTCTGACCTAGTTATCCTCGCATAGAAAAATATAACTGTAGATTACATATTGCAATATGCGTTTTATATATTAATTCTGAAAACACTTTAGCCATCATAACTAAAAATTGCTGGATTTTGAATTTTGTGTGAAGCAGAGTTGGAGTATATGCTCTTAAAGAAAGATAATCGTTGCATTGTCCTCTCCATACAAAATGTCCTCTTTCTCAAGGGATCTGCCTTGTTTATAGTGCCAAATATGTCCTAAGTCTTTTATGGGGAAAATGAGCTGCTTGCTTTTTCGATCTACACAAACTGCTGTTTGGGGATTGTGGCATCATATTAAATGTACAGCACAAAGCGCTGTTTGTGTTATGGGTAGCAACATTCCAGTGATCATAGATGATCTTAAAAGAAATGTGGTGCTTAGTCGCATGTTGTGCATCTGCTGCAAGATATGAAACCTCATGAAAGGACAATGTCTCTGGAAAACTCTTCAATGAAGATTTAATTTCAGAGAAAACACTATGAAGGAGAAAAAAGCCTGACTCTTATCTGGAAAACATCTATACAAACACTGTAAAAATCATCAGTGTCCAAAAAGAAGTTATGTTCTGAATGATAGACTGTAACTGCATTGAAAAGAACTGTGTATATGAACAATAAAATATTTTTTTCCAGCCTTTGTTTTGTATTCAGATATTTAATTAGACTGTAGAGCTTCTTCACAATTCAAACATTTGAAACTGTAGTGGTTTGTATTGCACAAAGAAAGAATTTTGGCTAAGCTTTTGATTTATTTCTTTAGTAGCACATGGAGTATAAAGAGGAGAAACATTGCCATTTGCATCATAATTTTCCTTACTTGAATTCCTTCAGCAGCTCATATCCTAACTTCAGGTAAGTGGTGAGCTGTTATTCATAAACAGTAATTTTCCCCAGGGTTATGTTTGTAAAGATGTCATTAACCTCAGAGGTTTATTTTACAAGCATAGTAGATTGAGGATCATGAGTCATAATCAGATGTACATAATTATTTAAAAATACCGGCTTTCACGCATTTGTTCTACTTGCACGGAATAATCTTTGCGATACCTTCCTCCTAGCTTTCTTTGCGTTTTCCTTCCACTCACTGTTCTTGGTTTCATTTGCAGCTTTTTACTGTAGCCACCAAGTTGCCTCATTCGCAACTCTTGCTGTGCAGAATATGGTAATTGTTTTAACTGTAATAATTCAGATTTGTTTTCTGCTTTTTATTTAGTGATCCATTATTGCTGCATGTACCTAAAGCATCTTACTTTGAGGAGAGTAGTTTCATGTTAACTTGGGTTGGACTAAGATGGACACACTTAGATTGCATGCTAAATATATTCATTAACAGCACTTGTTTTGTTTTTAAATAATGATGTCTCATCTCTCCTTGCTAGCAGTCTTTGGTTGTGGCACTAGATACCCATTAGTGTTAAATACTAGATATTTTCCTTTTGAATTAAGAGGGCTCATCACACTGTCCCTGCTGCAAATGTCTGCTAGCTTTTGGTGGATGCACATCACATTGTCAAAGTTTCTATTTAAACAGTTAGCTACCTTTCAGTGTATTATCATGACTTTCTTCCTTTGGATGGCAGAAGTGACCCAAATGCACTTCTGAGTTTAACTGCATCTTGACCATAATCATGCCACTTAGTCTTAGCGGATTTCATTATTTCATTTTCAGCCAGCCTAGCCATTAATGAATGTACCAGACACTCATCATTCTAAACAGTGTAAGGAGGTGGAACCTGTCCATAATCCTTGGAATCTTCATTGTTGGTCTTTCTGTGAAGGTCTTCCCTTTCAAACTGCTTGTAATTTCAGATGTTCTTATAGATGACTGTTGCAGTAGTAATGACTACTGGAACCTCTGCCACAGACGTAGGCCAACTTTCGGAATGTAGCACCCTCTCCACTTCAGGCCAAACATATGTATGCCCTTTAGGGACAAAAGTACATTCCCTATTGTAAAGTTGATGCCTGCATGCTACATCTTTGGAGTTTTGCTGTAGTACATAACATATTAACCATTGGTATACCATCTTTTGTCTGGCATCATATTTGGTCTACTCCAGATCTCAGTACACATTAGTACCCCATTAAGAGTATATTTTTGCCTTTTGTTTCTTTAGTACTGTACTATACTAAATTGCAGTGTCAAATGGGGAGTGGGACCATGCAATCAGTCATGTGTAAGGGGCGTGCTTATTCCTTAGAAAAAAAGCAGGTGTGCGTGTGGAAGGCAAATTCCCTATAAAGATTTTCACAGCTATTGTGTACTTTGCTTGGGACTGGAATATGACATTGAAAACTGTAGTGTTTGCTGGGGCACCCAAAACACATAAAACAAGGGAATATTCCTGTCAAAACTTCTTAGACAGGGATAGGCTCAAGGCCTTGACCTGTACCACACCAGAGTCTAATAGGTTTTCCCTAACTTCAGATGTGTCACTGAAAAAGTTTATAAAGAAGCAACTTAAGAGGATGGTCAGAGACTCTGGAGATACAAATTAGGAATCTGGCATCAGTACTTAGTTCAAGGGTGTAGGTTCCAGTCAAGTGTTTTTGCAGCCACAAACCCATGCACCTTAGTTACCTGATTCTCCCTTGGAGACCTCCATATCTATAGAGGAAGGCATATTCCATGCTGAAGGCCCTCAGTTGGAACTCATACTGGATATCAAACGTGATACCACTTCAGAGAGCTCTGTTGTTGAAGCCCGTGTTATTTCTGGAGGATAATCTCCTTAAGATTTTGGTTAAGGAAGACCTCCCTGTTTGAGAAGTGGAGATCTAGGACTCGCATTCCTGCCAAGAGGTTCCAAAAGTCCAAGCAGAGGGCATCTGCATTACAAAGTTCCCTGCAGTTGCCTGGACCTCAAGTAACTGGTGTATCCTCACCCAACTAGGCTTCCCCAGAAATTGATGTCTCTCACTCAAGAGTTAGAGTTCCTGCATGCCCTGCAGAACTTGCAGTGTGGTGCAGATCAAGCTTCAGTGTCTGGAGCCCTTTGGTTAAAACAAATTTAGAAACCTCCCTAGCAAGATTCAACCTCTTCAGAGACAGAGAGAAAAATTGGGTTATGCATCTTAGATGTATCCATCATTAGGATGTGACAGAGAAACTGATGTCACCATGTCCTCTGCTCTTCCCATGTAGGAAATCTCATTTGACCATACCATTTACAGAATGAAAGACCACTTAAAATGGGAAGCAAATAAGTATGAGTTGCTCAGAAATGGCACTTTGATTTCCTGGGTTTGCATGACCCTAAACCAGCAACAATTTCTAAGTTCTTGTGAGCTTTAGAGGAGGCCTTATTGTCCATCTCCAAGGCACCTGACACCCAGCCCCTGCCTCTAAATAATTGATAGGTTTTAGTTTTACAGAGTCCTTCTGTGGTGGATTCAACATGATGTCTGTGGATCCAGAGCAGGGGGTCCAAATGGGTCTAGTGCCGGTGGGATAAAACCCCGATTATAGCTCAGGTGACCAAAGTTCAATTAGTGTCTCAGGTGGTTATGGCAGTGGCATGAAGGACTGGACAGGTCCATCCAGGAAGGGGGTTGGGGACAGCCACATACATTCTGCTACTGTCCTTCGAAGAAGAGGCAGTGATGCAAAGGGGCAGGCTGGGGGCAGGCATTAAGCTCAATAAACCACCAGTGAGTGTTGGCCTTTATTGTGAATACACAGAAACATGCTTTTGCAAGGGAATGGCATTGTGGTATATATTGTGATGCAGTTTTTTTAGTTCCCCCTCATAAGGGGGTGGGGTTAAACCATTCAAATGCTCTGATTGCTGTAATGTTGGTGAGAACACAAAACTTCTTGGCCATATGAATGACATCCCGTCACCTTTACAGTTCTTGTCTCATCTCCACGTGGAATCCCTGAAGCAGAGGATTGAATGGACATGGTCTGATCAAAGAGAGGTTTGATGGTCAGCAGGCATGGAGGGCAAAACTAACAGTAAAAAAAGAAAAATTTGGTTCCTGATGCCAACACTCTTCCCACTAACTGGAAAAGCAGAGTTCTTGAACAGGAGTAAAATCTTCACAGCTGCCACTCCTGTCATTGAGATTTCAAATTGTTCTCCTTGATTAGAAAAGGGACAAAAATAGGAAGGGGTTTGATGTTTACCTATGAGCAAATTTATTGGATTTCATTCAGACTATTAGTCAGATGACTAAGTAGTCTATATGTTATGGCTTTGACACAGTAGATGCATCCAGCTTGGCCAGCTACAGGGTCTGTAATTAGAAGTTATGTCTATCTGAGGCCTTAGCCCCTGCCAGTGGATGTTAAAGTGCAGTTTCTCAATGCCTCAGTTGATAGGGACCTGCTGTTGTGGACCTTACTGTCGAAGTGTTCAGAAGGATGGAGGGGAGACAACCATCAAAGCCTGGACCCTACTGTCAGAGGCAAAGTAAGGGTAAGCAGGTAAAGGAGAAAAAGGGTCAGTGAAAAATTGGCAGAGAATTTCAGAAGAGAAGCCTGAGGCCTTTGGATACCTGTCCTAAGTATATAGAGCTCCTCCTTCCCCAAAATTCATCACTACCCTCATCCAACCATAGCAAAGTTGGAAGAGTAACTCAGGTATCTGTCATGATCCAATCAATACACTAAAAATGTGGGATTGGTCACTACAGGCAGTCTGTTTCTAGCATCAATAAGAAGCTGTCCTAAGCTCAAGCTCCTCCACACACTCCCATAATACTGTTTCCTGACCTAATCCCTAGGTCTTGTTTGCATCAAGATGGCTCTCCCTATTGCTCAAGTGCCTATTGCAGGGAGACATTATTTGTATTACTTTCAGCTGAACTGAAGATAAACAATGTGAACATTTCAATTTTTGCAGTATTTACTCTGTACTGTAATAGTGTATAGATCTGAGATGTTTTAGAAGCTATTAGCAATCTCATGTCTTATTCTCTAATTTGTAATTTTTGTTAGATTTTGTAAATCTTGTTTTATATAGCTATGTTTTGATGTCTTTGTAGTGGCTATGTATTTGTGGAGCTTTTCTCCCCAGGTCTCCAGTGAAAAAGGACTTTGGGCCAGCTGGACTAACCTGGTCAACAAATGTCAAATAAATAAATATATTTTGTTGAAAGATGACCGAACCTTTCTTGTAGTTTGTTTGCTGGCTGTAGTCGCTAGACCTCCTGATGGTGTTTTACAGTTAGTTTCTGTTGATTTTTTCCTACTTTCTAAAATGTTCCTCCCTCACCCGTATTCCATTGTCTTACTCGTTTTTTTCTCCCTTTTTGATTTCTACAGTACTTGCTATTCTCTTGTAGCACTTCTTTTTTTACAAAGTGTTTATGTTTCTGTTGGTAGCACTTAGTGTTTCAGGTTTTCTGTGCTTATTGTTACATCGTTTTGAATAACCATTCCAGATGTGGGATAGGCTAGCTGTGCTGTTAATACAGGCTTAGTTTGGCAGTATTGCTGTTGCTGGTGTTGTGTTGTGATGGATAAAGACTAAATCTCTGGGTTTGAAAAGTGCAGTAAATTTGGGCAGCTGATTCTGTCCCCTCAGGTCACATGTGATCTTTGTGCTGTGTGCTTAGTAGGGCATCGATTATAAATAGACTGACATTTGATAAAAAATTTTTGAATCTCCTACCCTGCAATTGAGATTAAAAAGAAATTTGAAAGGTTTACACCCAGCAGAGGGCAATAAAAATGATAGAGGAAAAGAAATGGATACTGGAAAAATCCAGATCTAAGGATGCAGATAAGCATTCTCCACCTAAGATAACTAAGATGGGAAGGTACTCCCAATAGGAATGCCACCATTCCCATTCCTTCTTCCCTCACTGGAGTCACAATTTCTGATGTGGCAAAGTCTTCTGACTCAGCTCCATACAAGAGACCAGGGAGCTTCTCCTCGGAGAGATATGCCAAGTTATGTGCAGTTGAAGCCTTACTTGAATAGTTCCTCTAGGTTAGAGCAAAGCCCAGCTGTGAATTTTGAGTGTACTGAATGATGAAGCTCTTAGTCGAGGCCCAACTGGAATTCAGTGCTGTCTCTTCCCCCTTTGTTCCAAGGGTAACTAAAGTAGGATCCTGTCTCTCTCTGCCTGCTGCTCCTTTACTGGACCTGGTTTGGGCTCTGGTGGCATCAGAGTTGAATGCTGGCACCATGCAGTTCTCAGTATCAATGATAAGTGCTCCAGTGGCCCCGGTATGGACTTTGGTGACATTAACAGTCTCTAGGCCCAAGCTTTTTGAAATTGATAGATGGACATGGAGACTGACACCATGCTTCTGGGTTCCATTCAAGGAGATGGCATCATCAACCTTTGCAATCATGACTTCAAAACCTTCTTCTGTACAGTGCCAGACTTCCAACTCCAGCATGTGGTGCTGTTGCCTTTTGAATTAGCTAGTGCACCCAAAATGTTTATAACGTGTGTGGTTGCTGTTCGTGCTTATTGCAGGATGAAGGGCATTAACATTTACCCATACTTGGATAACCGCCTTGTCCAGTTGTAATTCCAGGAGGAGGAATAGGAAATAGCTCTGCAGTTTTCTTTTTTTAACTTCTCATTTTCTTTCAACATTCACAAGACAAGTCTCACACCTTCCAAAATAGTGGCTCTCTTAGGGACTTTACTGGACTTCAGTAACCTGAGGACCATGCTCTCTCAGAAAATAGTAAAGTCCCTTGCATGATACTTTCAGATCTTGGCACAGAAGACTGAGACCATGGCCAGGGAATTCTTAAGGACACAGTGATTGATGGTCTTAGCAATACTGATGGTTCCCCCTGAAGTGTTGCACACAAGGCAACTCCAGTAGTACCTCAGAAATACCTCAGATCAACACTTTCATTACCTGCTACCTGGAGGAAACAATTCCTGCGATACCCAGAAACTGGATTGGTGTCCAAGCAAGTTGGAAAGAACCAGATGGTACTATTCAGACAGGATTCCCACAACCAAGGCATAACCACAGAAGTCTCATACCTGGTGTAGAGAGCCCACAAAAAGAGCCTGGAGGCACAAGGGGCTATGGCACCAAGCTCAAAGAAAGAAGCACATACATGTAAAGGAAATTACCTTGTTATAGGCCTGCAAAGCTATTTATTCTATCTGGGGAAAAAAGGGGGCTTGCAAGTGACAGCAGACACAACTGTAATGTGATTTATAAACAAGCTTATGAAGACAGAATCTTATGCCTTGTGCTGGGTGGCCTTGCCTGCCTCGGAGGTATCTCATTTCCAAATGACCCTAAAGATAGGCCAACTTTGTTGACCTATATGATAAAGTGATTAAACAGATCATGAACTCTGTGGTGAACCAGTTAAGCAAATTCCATGAGTTGTTGATACACAATGATGCTTTCCTACAGCTTGTTCGCATGGGGGTGGCCCATTGATAAACCTGTTTGCTTCTTCAAACAACAAGCAGATAAAGTGCTGTACAACACAAACATCTGGACAGTGGATGTCTTCTCATTCAAATGGAAAGGTCACTTTTGTATGCATTTCAATTGACCCCCTCCCTTTCCAAGGTAATGGCGAAGGTTTCAAATATGCCAAACAGTGGTTTTCCCTCTTCATTCAGATTTTGAGGGTGAAGCCTCTCATTCTGCTTTTGCAATTATACCTCCTTGCAGGTCAGATGGGCAATATATGTTCACCAGACTGAAGAGCCTCCACCTGTCAACCTGTTTGATTTAGCTCTTATTCTTATGCACCAGTTCACTGAAGATACTGACTGCCTTTAAGGAGACCTGATACAAGGAAATCTTACCTAGTTAAATGAAAAAGATTTTCTGTCTGGTGCTGTACCCTATCTCATTGTCAATGTCTTTGACTTTGCAATACTTAACTGTTGAAAACATGCCTAGTGCTTGTTTCTATGAATGTACATCTCTTAGTTATTTCAGCCTAAATGCCTCTGATGCCCCCCACCAGGTTTGCATCCTATTCAACAGTTCACTAAAGGAGTCCTGCATTTTTTTTTAAAATCAAGAAGGATAATAGTTTCTCAATGGAACTTGAATTATGTCCTGGAAAAGCGTATGTAGTCTCCTTTCAAGCCTGCTACCTCTGCCCCTGTGAAATACTTAACTTGAAAAACTGTTACCTCTCCTATCAATTCATCTAGATTAATTTCAGAACTAGAAACCCTTATGTGCAAACGTCTATTCTAGTGTTCTGTAAGGGTACCATCAACTTTTGAACTAGTCTGTCCTTTATGATAAAAATGGTGATGGAGAACTCAGTCAGTCAAATTATACAATTGCATGTTCTCTTTAATAACCCCTAGAACATGGTAGAAGTAATCATGCACTCCTTTGATGTACACAGACAATTGAGATATTGTCTAGATAAGACAAACATGAGAACCTCATATAAGCTGTTTGTGTACTTTGGAGAAAGGAAATGTAAAAACAGTCTCCAAACAATTATCAACTGTCTTGGTCCAGTGCTTTGCTTTCTGTTACTGGGAAAATGCTGGAAGGGGATGTGAGAGCATACAATACTAAGGGATATAGCAGTCACTGCAGATTCCCTGAGGAGGTAAGTACTGGGTTAGTTTTGGAGCTGCTACCTGATCTTCAGTCTATACGGTCTTTGAAGAATGCAGGCTAAACTTTGCTTCAAGTCCAAGGGTTGGGTTTACTTCTGTCATTCTCTGGGGCTTGTTACAACCCACTCTATCCAGTCCTACCACCTACCAGTTGTAGTGGACTCTGAGATCTTCTCAGTAGTACTGCAGAAGTGTGAGAAACATAATGTGGCTGTGTAAGAAAGTAACACAGTTGTTTAAGCAGATCACTGTTAAGTATGGTTTCCCTTCCACCTTCGCCTCTTCTCTTCCTTAAGCATCCTGGGGTTTGTTTATGGGGGAATAACAAAAAAAGATAGCCTGAGAGAACCACTTGGAAATCATCTGGTTTGATACAAGTTGCCCTTTTTTCCTGAACTTCACAAGAAATAAACAGTTGATTAAAAGTTCTGAATGATTTTGCTCTCCCAAGGTAGTACTTGGGCTATTTGTGGACATCTAAGGCTAGGGCAGGGTGAGAGGGGCAACTGCTCCAGGTGAAAGTGTTGGGTGGAGTTGCACAATTAGCCGGTCATGCTTTGTAATGTAATACTGTCAAAAGCAGTATTGCATTTGTGATCAGACCTGAGCACTGTAGAACTCCGTGTGTGGTATAAACTGTAGCAACAGCTTGCTACGGTTTATAAGAAGTTTTTTTTTTTTTTTTATAACTAAAACATGGCAAGCCATAGCTGTCCGCTCAGACAGGGGCATAAAACTGTAGCAACTGTCTGTTACAAATGTAGCAAACAGTTTCTACTATTTATACCATGCCTGCCCAGAATGCTAGAGTGCTCAGGTTTTAGTAAAAGAAAAAAAAAAGAAAAATTTTACTTTTAAACTGTAGCAAGCTACAATTTAGACCACACACAGAGCACTACAGTGCTTGGGTTTGGCAGCAAATGCTATAGAGAAGGTTTGGGGCAGAGCGCAGAAACTGGACCTGAATGGCTGGAATAGCTTTGGAGGGGGCATGGATCTGTAATAAAGCGATTGGCTTAATACAGTAAAAATGCCCCCCCCCCCCTTTTTTTTTGCTCTTCATTTGAAGAGCTGAGGGGGTGAGACGTTGGTTGATTGTACCGGTTGTACCGGCACAGGTCGCTGGTTGAGCCAGCAACACTTTGATCTAAGGTATGAAGTATCCTTTCTTCCTCATTTCTGGGTTTAGGGAAGAACACAGGAAAATGGATAGTTTGGCTTAAAGTAAACTCTGATACCACTTTAGGTGTAAATGAAGGATTAATTCTCAAAGAAACCCTGTATCTGTGGAAAATGAGATAAGGATGACCCACTATAAAGGCTTGCAACTCAGATACTCTTCTTGTAGAGGTTAGAGTAATCAGTAAAACTGTTTCCCATGTTAAGTACTTTAAGTCAGCCAGATGAGCTGGCTCTAATGGAGCCAAGTGTTAATTTCTGTAATTTAAAATTAAGATCCCAAGGAGGAGCCAATCATTTACTTGAAGGTCTTTTATGCAGTACTCCCTTCAAAAACATTTTGGCATGAGAATGCATTGAAAGGGAAATCCATGAGCAGACTTACTGAATGACAGTCAGATTGAACCTTTATAGAGGTGTAAGACAGGCCATAGGAAAGTAATTCATACAAATACTGTTAAACCTGAGGAAAACTAGCCCTTAATGGGTGCTGGTTATGTTGTTGATACAAACCAGAAATCCCTTTCCGTTTGCTTGTATAAGCTTTCTTGCTTCCATTAGATTTTGCTGCATGGCATCAATAAAAAGGTGCCTTAAAGTTATCAAGACAGTATCATTCAGGCAGTCAAAGTTATTTGGGGTCAGGATGCATCAAACACCCCCTGTTCCTGTGTGAGTGGATCCAGTCTGTGAAGAAGCTTGTGGTAATTGTCCCTGGCCACTTCCAAAAAGAGAACTACTGATGCCTGGGCCAGAAGGAGTCACCAGAATGATCTTTGGGGATTAGATCTGAATCTTGAGTACCCTGGATTACAGTGGAAAGGGTAGAAAGCATATAGAAACATTCCTGTCCAAGGAACAGAAAAGGCATCTGTCTTCCAGTCTTTCTTCCAATGAGTCCTGGAGCAGAGTTTGTCAGCTGATTGTTCAGAGAAGAGACGAAATGGACTACTTGAGGAACTTCCCACAGATGAATCAAATCATGGAATACCCCGATATAGTTTTCATTTGCAAGGTTCTGCTTTTGTCCTGCTCAGCTTGTCTGCCACACAATTTTGGCTGACTGAATGTAGGATGCCCGTACTACACCTGCAGAGTGGGATTGTGCTGTAAAGCTATATCCCATGCTAACATGGCTAGTCTGCAGAGGGAGTAAGATATGGATGTTCTTTGTAGTCAGTGTTGCAGTACTAATCCTTGGGACTTCTTGCCATGCAGAAGCCTGTGACGGGCCTGATTTCCAAGCCTTGGCATCATCCAAAGGTGATGAAAATTTTATGACTGACATCCGAAAGTCAGGGTATAAGAAAGTAGTCTGACCCAGCTCTGTTATAAATACTACAGCTAAAGAAATCCTCCACACTACACTCTCCAGAGACCTCATCCTCATTAACACAATCAACAGAATGTGCTGGAGGGACAGGTTCATAACCCAGAGACTGCCCATGCTATGGAATAGACCTCCCATACATGTCAAACAGGGCACCTCACTAGCCCTCTTCAAGAGAAATCTTGATGAGTGGATGGGAAATAGAAAATTCACCCCGGGGATAACTCCAGTGGCTCTACTCGACAAAGGCACTGGAAACTAAGGTCGGGTAGCACGATGCCAGGGTAATACTATGGGCTAGGCTTGTAAAGGCTCCAGAGCCATTAGCCTAGTACACGCCTTTGAACCATCTTTGGTTATTTCTAGCTGTGCCATCTGATGTGCTTCACATAAGATTTATATGCTTGCAGTCCATTGGTCTCGTGTGTTTCTAGAGTTCCTCTGCTTCCAAACAGATAAGTACCCCATTAGGGAAATTTCTTCTCTAATTAATGTTCAAAAAAGTTAAATTTTCAGTCATTTTGTTTGGGGCTTCAGCATGATGTTTCTGACTGCGCTAAATTATGTGTAAAACCCTTAAATTTAGGACTGAAGTACTCAGTGCACATATGGAATCCTTATTGTTGGCTTCATTGGTGGTGTTGCAGTGCCATCTTCTGCAGGTTTTGCTACTGCTGTGATCCCAAAAAGTTGAAAAGGTAAAAAAAAAAAAAAAAATCTGGAGTCCACAGAAAAAGTAATTGCATCTTGACTGAAGACCTTGGGTAGGTGCTTTTGCAGCCCCGAAAACTGGTAACTGCTCACAGTCCTGGCCTTCCTATGACTATCACAACTGCTCACATGTTAGCTGGGTCTGATACCATTATGCAGGTATCAGTTTCTGATGTCCAAGAAGTGGTTCTGCAAGGAGCCCTCAGTTATCCGCTGACTTCTGAGGTTCCTTGCAAAGTCTTTCTCAGTTGACTGCATCCATCAGTCATGTTGTTAAATGACATATCTGATGTTATTCTTTATTGTTTTTGCTTTCTTACTTAGGCCACTATGACTGATAAACCTACTGGATTCAAAAAATATATCACTTGTGGGCATAAAATCCCTACCTCAGATGCCCACAGGGAATGCATATACTGTTTGAATGCTACCCATTTAGAGCCAGACTGTTTCATATGTGCTGGTTTCAATCCCAGCATTCACAGAAAAAAGAAATAAACTTGTATTGAAAGGCCTTCTCCATTCCACTTTTTCTACTTCAGAAGGGGCTCAAACTCCCTCTAAAAAGTCTCCACAATTTTGAAGGCAGAGCAAAAGAATGGAGGCCTGACTCAGCTCCCAGAGATAGACTCCTGTAAAGAGATCTTTGGATCCCGCTTCCTTCTTGGCTTCTTTCTCAGAAACACCTACAAAACTGTCAAAAAAAAGTCTGATCCGACACTTTAAATCTCTGCTCTGAAATCCAAATCGCCTCTGATCTGGTCACCTCTTATTCTACTGGACCCAGTGATGTCTTGGCTCCCTCCTCTTTTCTTAGAGGTTTCTCCCCACAAACATTCTAGATCTCTGTCCATGACCTCTGTTCTCTCAGGTCTTCCAGGAGTTTATCCAGGGCTAAAGTTGATAGGATAATGAGGAAGTTCCTCAGAGCTCTAATCCAGATGGGGATACTTCTGTCTCTGTCTCCTATTGGATCTGTCAGCCTACCTGTGACTACTTCCCCTTTGGTTTCTCCTTCTCCAATCTGACCTGCTGTTTCTGAACCCTTGGATCTGAGATACCTGTGGGTGTCCTCTGTGGATCTGAAGACAGTCCTTTCTTCGACTGCAGTCACTTTCTTGAATTGTTGGTTCTGAGTCTTTCAGAGCAGGAGGACTCTTAGAGCAGAAGTTTTGACAGGGATTCAGAGTCAACTCCGAAGTTATCAGAGCCATCCCTGCCCCTTGGGGTCTCAGCACTACAAAGGTCAGGTCCAACTCTGTCTTTGGAAGGAGTGCTTGCAGGGTTGCTGGGGACAGTATTTCTGGAGAAGTCAGCTCCTTTAACATTGACTTCAGTCTCCCCCAAGTTTTCTGCCTTCAAGATCATGGAGGGACCTTCTCTTTGCCTAAAGAAAGGACATCCCTATGCCCCTCAGATCAGATAACTTTACCTACTTTGGTTCTTTGCACTGAGCCTCAGTCTTCCATTCCACTGGGACAGACAGCCCACTCAAGTCTCCAGTCAGCCCCTCAGGATTCTCCTGTCTCTTCTGATACCTCAGCAGACCATCCCACTGATGAGGTCCTTCGAAAGAGAATGTGTAAAAGGAGACACTTAGATTCCCCTCAGGAATCTCTCATGGAGAACACCGATTTTGGCGAAGGAGGAAGGGTCCCCCAGATATTCACCTGAAGATGTCTCCTCTGGAGACATTCTGTTGCTCTTAAAACAAAAAGGTGTTTGGTCTTCTGATGCCCTTTCCCAAGAGGAGTCAGTGTTCCTAGAGGCTTTTGGGTCTAGCCTGGTTACATCTTGGGTGACCCCACCCCTCCGTCCTTGGCTGATGAACTTATAGATCTCATTTCTCACCAGACGCGGAAGGAGCCTGATACTGTGAAGCCTATCCCTAAACATCCAGACAAATTTTTAGCCCCTTCCAAGGACAAAACACACTCTGGAACAAAGGGATCCCTGTTGATGCCATGGTTGTGGAGGCAGCCACTAAAAAGAGCTTGCAGAGCAGATCTCTTCTGTCCAGCATCCTAACAGGGAGTCCAGGGCCTTGGACAGATTGGATAAGTGTGTGTATGCTTCATTGACCTTTGTTGTGCAGTCATTTAATTATTTGACACATTTTTACAAGACTGCAAAGAGATTTGACTAAAGGACTCTCCAAATCTCTTTCTGGGTCCATGTCCACCGAGGACAAAGATAGTTTCTTCACAAGTGGCCACCCTTCAGTAATATCTAATGTGTCCATTAGGCTGATCTCCCATGCAGTGGAAGGTACTTGACTGCTGGAGAGTTCAGGCGTAGCCATTTAAGAGACATGCATGGATGCATCTATGTGACTTTGTGGAGCCCTTTAAGTTTTTATTCATCAGTGCTTCATTTAATGGAGCTTCCTTATTTGACCCTAAAGTAAAAGATGCAGTCTTCAGATCTGAGCAAGAGGGAAAGACCTGCCACAGGGATATGTTTTTCTACCTCTCAAAGACCCTTTTCCCAGAATAAATGAGGAGGTAGTGGTTCCGTAAATCCCAGGGTCCAGGAAACCATTCTCACAGGGTCAGAGGGAGGAACTCTAATGGAAGATTGGCCTGCAGAACCAGGGTTTCCAAGATTCCTTCTTAGACAAGCCCTGTCAGTGCTCCTGAGCAGTTACCCAACTGTTGCCCTCTGGAGGCAGCTGGGGGGCGTTTGTGCACCAAAGAGGCTGGCTATCCATAACAAAAGATTCCTGAGGTTGTATCATACCATTTTTCCAAATTCCCCCTAAAAGAATAAAAAGGATCTGTAATATTCCACCCAGTCAGAGGGAAGCAGCAGCCTTAGAGCTAGAAAGGGGTGATTGGATGTGCTCGAGAGATCTTCAGGATATGTACTATCACATCAAAATTACCAGGCACTCCAGAAGATATCAGAGGTTCCATCTGGGAGCCAGTCATTACCAATTCAGAGCATTGTCCTTTGGTCCCACCACAGCTACCAGGGTGTTCAGTTGCATGGAGGGTGGTAACAGCTCAGTTGAGACTAATGGGATTAGGAATGATTCCGTATGTAGACGACTGCCTCCTAGCTGTACCAACCAGGCATCTATTACTACAGGTGGGGGACTACTTGCTTCAGTTGTGTCTTTATCTAGGCTTCACAGTCAATTACAGCAAATCATAATTCACACCTATGTAGTTCCTTGTGTTCGTAGCTACATGTCTGGACATGGTCAATCAGATAGCTTCTCTTCCTCCAACTCAAATACAGATGTTCAGATCCTAGGTCAAGAAAGTAATCCTGCATTCTTCTCTTGCAGCATAAGTCTTACAAGCCTTGGGATCCATGGCAGCAGCCATAACCCTAGTTTTTTTAGCCAGGTTTCACATGGAATTCTGCAATGGACCCTATCAGTACAGTAGTCCATTCTTCAGCAGTCTTTAAGTGCCTTTGTCAACATCACACAAGCTTGCAAAAAATATCTTCTTTAGTGGCTTAACTCAAGCAAAGTTTATGGAGACCTGCCCATTTGTTCTTCCCCTGCCCATGGACATTGTGACCATGGATGCCTCCCAAATGGGACCTACTTTCTTGGAAAACTGTCATTGGTGTCTGAATTTGGGTATGTTTAGGGTTCCAAGTGACATGAGTAGGCGAGTTCCTCATTTTCAGAGGATGAAGAGTCTTCCTCATCTTGGAATGCTATATCAAGAAGAGATCAAAGTGCATATTAATGTCCTGAAAATGAGAGCAGTCCTAGCATTGCAGGCCTTTCAAGATGCACTCCGCTCTGGGATGATTGCTATTCAAACGGACAACATGTCAGTAGTCTAGTACATCAACAAGCAGGGAGAAACCAAGTCTTAGACACTATGTCCAGAAGCAGTGGGAGTGTTAACAATGGGCAATCTCTTTCTAATAATGCACATAGTGGGGAAAACCAGAATAATTGCAGATGAACTAAGCAGGGTCCATTCTGACACCTCATGAGTGGTCTCAACTTCAAAGTGGTGGAGAGAATTTTCCATTGATTGGGCCTGCCATGCTGCGACCTATTCACCTCTCCCCTAAACAATTGCAGCAGGTTCTTTGCAATGATCCTTCCAATGGGGAGTCACTGAGGGATGTTTTGAACCTTGATTGGCTTTCTGGTCTTCTCTGTGCTTACCCATGATTACCTCTCCTTCCCAAATTTCTACAGAAAACATACCAGTTGAAGAGCACAGTTATCCTCGTTGCACCCTTTTGGCCTCATCACCTTTGGTTCCCCTTCCTCTGGCTTCACCTGCTACATCCACTCTGGATACTGGATCCCAATCCAGACTTCTTGTTTCACCCAATAGGTATGACTCATCCTGACATAACAGGTCTCAAACTGACTGCATGGTTTCTCCAGGTCCACTAAATGCTAAGACAGTTAAGGGTCTCCTCCCCAGTCCATATTTTATTATCTTCTCAACTAGAAAAATTTACAAAAGTAAATGGAAGAGACTTGTATTCTGAGTCCTTAACAGGGATGTGGACCGCCTTTCTACCCCTGTACCAGTTGTCCTTGATATTTAACTTCAGTTTTCAATGAAGGGGCTAGCTTTTCTACTATTAAGGTCCATTTGGCTGTCATTTCAAATTTCCACCTAAGCAAAAATAATTCTAACTTAGCTTCATGTAAATTACGTAAAGCCTTTTTCAAATGACCTTTTTTACTTAGACTTCCACTAAAGGATCTTACTTCTCCTAGGGATTTAACCATTGTGCTTCAAGCTCTGACCCAAACTCCATTTAAATCCTCAACTAGGTCAGATCTAAACATTTATTTTTGTCTTAGAAAAACATTTTTGTAGTTGCTATCACATCAGCTAGAAGAGTATCTGAACTCCTGGCTTTATCCTCCAAGCATCCTTACCTGATTTTCCACAAAGACATGGTGTCTTTGTGGACTAACCTGTCTTTTTTGCCTAAGGTAGCTTCTGATTCCAACAGTAACCAGGTCATTAACCTCACATTTTTCTTTCCAAATTTACCAAATAAAGGAGAGTATATGCTTCATTATTTGGATGTGCAGAGACAAATGCATTTTTATTTCCACAGAACCAGAGATTTCCGGAAGGCCAGTTATTTGCATCCTTCTCACCTAACAAATTGAGCGAGTCCATTTCCAGAGTTACACTGGCCAAATGTTTAACTAATTGTATCTCTATTGTCTATACTAGCAGAGGATTATTATTGCCTAAGTGTTCTACAGCTCATTCCATGCGGTCTACGACAGTCTCCTCAGCCTTTTGGTCAAGATCTTCCATAGATGACATTTGTGCAGTGCTACTTGGTCTAGTGGTCATACTTTTATTGCTCATTGCAATATAGATTTGATTTCTAAAAACTGAGGTGCCTTTGACTCTGCAGTAGTCCAGAATATTCCTCCATAAGGACCACCCCAAGGTTCATCTAGCTAAGGACTCTGTCCCATCAGTTGAGGAATGAATGAAAATGACAACATCGGATTAAAACTTTATGTATGCACCATAATGTTATGTTTGTGTTGTTCATTTTCATTCTTCCTCAACTTCCTGCCTCCTAACCTCCTTCCCTTTGCTCCTGGAGAGACCTTAAGGGTTTCACTTTGGGAACTGTTGTTCTTTGTTTGAGCTCCAGCTCTTTTTCTTAGTCTATACCTTTGAGGGTTTTTTTTTTTTTTTTCTTCTATGGGCAGCAAACTTGATCTTGGGTATGTTAGGCTGGTCAGGCATTATGAGTAAAGGGAGGAGCTCGGGAATTTGCATCTAAGGATCTGGAAGAAGTGGCCAGGTTGGATCCAAGTCAGATCCAAGACCCATCAGTTGAAGAATGAAAATGAACAAAACAAATGTAACATTATGGTGAGTACATAATTTTTTAAAAAACTGAAATGTACTCCCACCATGGCCTCACCTCCACCTTCAGCCCCCAGGTTGCTGGCCGAAGTTCAGGACTTGGTTAAGACAGCACAGACATTCATGGCCTTCATTAAAACCAGAGAGCCTTTACAGACTTCAAAGTCTGTCCAACTCCAGCAAAAAAGGACTAGGGATATAGCTTTCCAAGAGGAGGAAGACTCCTCATCCTCTGAAAATGAGGAAGATCTCACCAATTCAGGTCACTTGGAGCCCCAAACCTACCTTGATTCAGACTCAGCTGACTTTCTATCTTCTGCCTCCCCACCAAAAGACCTTTCCTTCGGGGACACATTGCACAAAATGAAAGACACCTTTAACTGGGAAAGTAAGTCATTCTCCCACGTTCTGACATACTACAATGAACTGCTAAGCTTACCATCCCCTCAGACATTGGCCATTCCCCTGTACACACAGTACTAGATGATGTGTTTGAGGACATAGCCCTTTAACCAGATTCCTTACCACATGCTCCTAGGAAACCAGATACATTTTGGTGGGTACTTAACTCTCACAAACATCCACCCATTACCCATTGACAGAGAGAGCAGACTGCTGGACAGGTTTCCGAAGAAAATTTATACCTGTGCTACCACAGTCAAGAGAGCATTAAATTGTCCATTTCATATAATAAAATATTTGGAGTCAATTCATAACAAAATGTTAAAACTTAATTCCATGTAGGATTTATACAAGGAGATGCAAGACATTGCTAGAAAAGCTTTCAGGTAGGCAAGGACACTTTGAAATGTAGTTATGATGCCTTAGATGCTTCTTGCAGGACAACTGTCACAGAATCAGTTGTACGCAGACATGCTTGGCTAAGAACTCAGTCACTGTAAGACCAGGTTAAAGCATATTTATTGGATACCTCACTGGACAAAGAGTTCCTGTTTGGACCCCCAGCTGAACAAGTCTTTGAGAAACTTGACAAAAAAGGCAAACAGACTAAAACTGTTAAAGAATTCTACTTGTTCCCAACCCCGAGATAGAGTAGAAACTACCCTTCTAAACCTTGGCCTGTCCCACCTAGACAAGACAATGAGAGGCCTCCCCATGGAAAAAGACCAAGGAAATCATGACAGTGGCAACCAGAACAGCCTCCGAGATTGGGTGCTGCCAAAGAGCACAGTTATCACAGAGAACAGATGTGACTATTTGCTCCCCCTTAACTCCCCCTCCACCCCAGACCCCTGGCAAGTAGGCAGGCTTTCCCTCTTCTAAAGCCAGCGGAAGACCATTACCAGGGAATCAGTGGATTCTCGGCAATATAGAAACTGGATACTTTAGCCAGTTCAGGCAAAGTCCCCCTTTTTGAGCATGCCAAGACCTCCAAAGTTGCAAGAAGGCTTTTTGCCACCAATTATCAATGATTTCCTGAGGCAAGGGTCCATGCAGCTGGTTCCACCACCTCAAATGAGCAAATGTTTTTATTTGAGATTCTTCTTGGTCGTTAGAAAAGAAGGAACCTGGAGACTTATCTTAGATCTCTCAAGGTTAAACAAATTCCTTTATATTCCAAAATTCAAGATGCTTACTCTGTAAAAACTTTTGCCCATGATTTTTCAGGACACTTCAATGGTTACAATCGACCTAAAGGATGCCTACCTTCAAATACCTATAGCTCTCAGCCACAGAAAATACGGTTCGTAGCTTTAGACTCCCACTTCTAGTTTTATACTGTACTACTTCTGCTGTTTACTACCCCAAGAGTGTTCATTAAATGCTTGGCTCCCCTAATAGCACAGTGCAGAATGCCTGAGGTGCGCATCTATCCCTAGTTTAGATAACTGCCTCATCCAAGGACAGTCCTATTTAGACACCCTAGATGCCCTCCAGACATCTGTAGACTGCTTCCAAAAAGGTGGGTCTAATGCTGAACATACAGAAGTCTCAGATGACTCCCCAAACAAGAATCCTGTTTTTGAGAGCCTGTCCAACAGAAAGCATTCCCCCCTCAGGACAAGATGGTCTTCCTCACAGAGTACTTGAACCACTTGCTTACAAAACAGCTTATCTCAGCCAGAGAGTTCTTAAGGATCCTAGAGTACATGGCTTTGTATATCTCAATGGTTGCTTTAGCAAAGCTACATATGAGGAAGATCCAATGGTTTCTCAAAAAGTCTGGAAACAGTACTCTCAGCCCCTAGAAACCCTTCTTCCCTTGCTCCTGTGCCTCTAGAAGGAGCTTCAGTGGTGGAAATCAACCATTCAAAACAACCCAGGAGCAACTTTCTCTCTCTCTTAGACGGACAGTTCAGATGTAGCTTGGGGAGCCCACCTAGGCCCAATAAGGGTACATGGTATTTGGTCCCCAGAACAGAAACAGTTGCATATCAGTCTGAAGGCAGTGCTAATGTTTTTCTGGCCATGAAAGCTTTCCAACAACACTTCAATCCAGGAATCCTGCAAATTTGGCAGACAATACCACAGTCATGTGGTACATAAATGTTGTGTGTGTCTCTGAATCTCTGCAGTAGTTCCCCACCCCCCTCCCTCTTTCTTGTTGTGGTGTTAATCTTGGGTGGCTTTGGAATTGCCCGCCCCTGCTGTAAATCTCTTTTTGCACACTCCTCCTGGACCCATCTCATTCGCTCACTCAACTGAGTACAGTGAGATCATATTTTGATTTTGGATACTCTTACCAGTCCCATCTCCTCTGCAGTGTACAGAGAGAGCACTTGGGAAGGGCATTTCCCCATAGTATCTTAATCTGCCCTGTTTCCTCCATCTCAAAAAAAAAAAATTTTGCACTTCATCTGCCTTACTGTATTTGTGTTTCTTCCTACTTTATTACCTTATTTTGCTTTTGCCTCTTCTAACATTTTAAAGTGGAACCTGTGTGTTGAGAGACAGCCTTACAAGACTATCTGCAAATATATAGAGCCGAGTATATTTTTCTGTATTATTCTGTATTATAGAGCTAAATTGTTGCTTAGATATCTGTTGTGCAAATATACAGAGATCAGTATATATTTTTTTGGTTTTATAATTTGCACTCTGATTCCTCACATCTCTGTTGAAACTGGTTTCCCCACCCCCTCTGTTCTTGGTTGTAGTTTAAATTTGGTGGCTTTTGCAGTGCCTGCCCCACTGTAGATTTGATCTAGGACACTCCCCCAGTCCCATCTCTTTACCGCATTCTACCTAATAAACCCTTTCTGCACTTGCTTTTAGTCCTTTTTAATTTAATTACATTTTTTCAAACTGTGTGTGGACTAATATTGCTACATACTCAAGTGTGCCAGCTTGCACTGCATGTGAATTGTTTTTACTACTGTTTTTGCTACTTTTCTGAAAAAAAAAATTATCTGCTTTTATTGTATTTGTGTTTCTTCCCTCTTTATTTTGCTTTTGCGTCATCTTAAAAGTACTCAATTGTATTTATTACTGCTTGGTGTATCTCATTCTAAGCCTTTTAGTGTAAGCACTTTGGCTTCAGACCAGTTGTTTTACATTAAGAAGGTTTGTGGTCTGCACTGTGGTGGCAGAACAGGTAGCTTACATCCTTCTAATTTGGGAACTGCTGATTGAGGGCTCAGTGTCTGTTATTCTAAAAGTGTATTAATTCTGGTTTAAGCACTTGGGCTTCAGGCCAGTTATTTTACATTAGAAGGGTTCATGGTCTGCACTCTTGTGGGAGGAGAGGCTGGACTCTGCCCTTCTGAGCTGGGAATTTCTGGTTAAAGGCTTATAGTGCCTGCATATTTGAACTGCTTCTTACTGAAATTGGTACACGTTGTTTGCTGTAGCATAGACTAGATCCAGGCCTGCTGAATCTAGCTTTGTTTGTATGCTTGTTGTTTGTTTGCTTATTTCCCTGAAATGCTAATTCCACCTAAAACGCGGCTTTTCAGTGCTTCTGTGGATCCCTAGTGATATCTGCATTGCTTACTGTACTTATTTCCTTGTTTCACTTGAAAGAAAGTTACTGTTTGTCGTTTTTGCATTTAAGTTACCTGTAACACATTGCATTTAAGTTATCTGACACTTGCTCACTAAAGCAATTATATAAGTCAGCACTAAAAAATTAAAAGCACTACACCCTCACAAACTCCCCTTGAGTACCTTGTTCCCCATTAGCCCTTTTTTTCAATTATAAAGGAATTCCCAATACTATTCTAACATGTCCAAAGGTCAGTTGTCAATCACCTCTCCGGTCCAGCTGGTGAATCTGGGAATCTTGAGGCAATGTTACAACTGCCTCATGTACACAGACAACCCTCTCCTCCTCCCAACAAATTCCAACACATGTGAGAGATGCAACCATATAGCCATATTGGAGGCTAAGCTCTCTCAACTCAGTACTGGCGAAACCAGTCAGGAGGAGAAGGAAACCACACTCACTACAATTCCAGTCTCACATAGACCTACCACGACAGCAAACCAAACACATAAACACACAAAAACATACTCGGAGGCTCTAAATAAAAATCTGCCTAAGCAGCAGAGACCTCCAAAGCAGACACCCAAGCAAACGCTACCCCAAAACAAAACACGTGCAACACATAGCTCACAAAGCCAGTGTGCCAAACAGTCACAGCCCTTAATGCTAAACAACACACCTGATACACTTGTAATAGGTGAGACTATCGTCAGGCACACTGATGTCCCACTCACAAGGCTGACCAAGGAGAAGGTCACGGTGAGCTGCCTGTCAGGCGCTAGGATCCGGCACATAACACAAGCACTCAGGTCACTCCAAGGCAAGTACAAATATGACTCGGTCATTGTCCATGCTGGTGTGAATGACCTGAGACATACCTCCCTGGACTACATGAAAAGAGACATAGAGGAGCTCTCTGAGCATGTAGCCCAGGCTGGTATGACCCTGACCTTGAGTAGCATCTTACCCTCACCAAGAATGATGCCACAATATGAAGACAAGATGATCAATTTCAACAGTTGGCTTAAGTATTGGTGTCATTCAAAGAGGATCCAATGCCTGTCAGCCTGGGATGACATGCTCGACAAGCCACGATGCTTCGCTAGGGATGGCTTGCACCTGTCACCCTGGGCTTTCGGATATTGGCAAAGGCTCTTGCTACCCCCATAGTGCCTTTTTTAGGCAAGGCTCAAAAGACAAACCCACCTCCATAGGTATCACAAGGGATAAGAAACTAAGAGTAATGCTACTCAATGCCAGAAGTCTAAACCTCAAGATGCACACACTCGAAACTCTCCTTAGCATGGAGAACATCGATATCTGTGCAGTAACAGAAACCTGGTTCAAGGCTCCCGAGAGCATCCCAGCACTACCAGATTGTACCTCATACCATGCTTTTCGGCCCCAAAACTTGGACCGAACCACAAAAGGAGGGGGGGTATCAATATTCGTCAAAGATACCTACACCTCCAGGTTGGTGGCACAGCACAAAGCATCAGAGACTATCCATGTGCAACTAACAGTGGATAAAACTGCGTTCCAGTTTATAGCCTGCTACAGACCACCCTCCCAAACCCAGGAACCCCACTCGGCCTTCCTGAGAACACTGGAAAATATGAAGGTCTCTCCAAACACCATTATATTGGGCGACTTCAACTACCCAAACATAGACTGGGAACATTACTCTAGCTCCAACACCCTAGCCCAAAGGTTCCTAGAATTTATAAACTCAAATGCTATGGAACAACTAATTACCACTCCCACAAGAGGGGAAAACATACTGGACCTGATCACCAACATGGGGACTCTCCAGACCAGAAGTGTATCCCTCATTAGTAAGATCAGACCATAAACTAATCTCACTGGATATTCACTCCACCCCTGCCCTGAAAACCACAGTGAAAAACTTCTCTAATGCAAATTTCACACTCCTCAAAACCGAGGTGGAATCCTTCAAAGCTCCCGGGCCTGTGGAAAATATGGCCCAGACCGCAGAATCCTTTATAAACGCATTCTATGAACACCTTCAGGAATGCATGGATCATGCAATCCCAAATAAAACCAAGTCCCAATCCTCCAAAGGCAGACGTCCTGTTTGGTGGACCCCAACCATAAACAAAACTATACAATAGAAGGAGGAAGCTACTACATGATAGAGCAAAATCCCAAAAAGGGAAGGCATCTCTGATCAGTATTAGCAAAAAACTACGGGCACTCATAAAATCGTCTAAGGCCAGCTTCGAGAGAAAGATTGCATAGGACACTAAGGATAATCACAAGGCTTTCTTTAGTTATGTTAGGAACTTGGGTGGGAATTCCCAGATATGCTCAGAATTAGTCCAAAATGACAAAAAATACATCAAACCCACAGACATTGCCAACATCCTAGCTGACAGGTTCAGCACAAACTTCTCCCCCCCACCACCACCAAAAGGGTAAATATCTATCCCAGCAGAGTGCTGCCCCCCTGACATCTCAGATGCTCAGGTAAGAGCTGCCCTCTCCAAAGCAAAAAACACAGCATCAATGGGACCAGACGGTGTCCCGGGCTGTGTCCTACATGAACTTCAAGAAGAGCTAAACCCAAACATAAAACTACTATTCAATCTCAGCCTTACTACAGGATATGTAACCAAAGAGTGGCGTACAGCAACAGTGGTCCCTCTCCACAAAGGTGGTGCCTCAACGGATCCTGGAAACTATTGCTCCATAAGCCTGAATAACTTGGTCTGCAAAGCTATGGAAAGGATCATCATGGACCTCATAAATAAAGATATTGGGGACCTACAGACGCTGGATCCTACTCAGTTCGGCTTTGTTAAGGGCAGATCCTGCCTCTTAAACCTGGTTGATTTCTTTGAAACAGTCACCAAGGCCATTGACGAGGGGAAGGTGGTCCACACAGCCTACCTGGACCTCGCAAAAGCCTTCGACACAATACCCCACTCGGGCATTATAGATAAGCTCACCAGCTTAAATATAAACCCCTATGTCACTAGATGGGTTGCAAACTGGCTCAAGGACAGAACCCACATAGTTAGAATTGCTGGAGCCATGTCAGACTCCAAACCAGTTACAAGTGGCGTCCCACAAGGCTTAGTCCTGGGACCTCTCTTGTTCGGTATATATTTCTCGGAGGTACAGGCCAACACGGAAGGACTGTGGCTGACCAAGTTTGCAGATGACTGCAAACTGGGCACCATAATCGACACTCCAGCCGACACAAGCATCCTCCAAAAGGGCCTCATAGAAACAGACAACTGGTGCCAGAGCCATGGCCTCAAGCTAAACGCCAAAAGTGTATAGTCATCCCCTTTGGCAAAAACAAAGTGCCCACAAATTACCACATAGGTGGTAATCCATTAAGTACAGAAGAAGTAATTAGGGACCTGGGGACCCAAGTTGATAGCAATCTCTCATTTGACAACCACATGGCCAAAGTGGTTAGAAAAACATTTTATATAGCCCACCTAATCATGAAGGGATTCACATCTAGATCAGGGGAGGTCATCGTGCCTCTTTACTCATCCCTCATCAGGCCCATAATTGAGTACAATGCCCCTTTTGGGCTGTACCTTACCAGACACCTGCAGCAACTGGAAAAGACCCCAAACGTACCTCACCAAGAGGCTCAAAGGGCTCAAACAGATGCCATATGCTGCCCGGTTAAAGAAACTCCAGCTCTACTCAGTGGCATATGGCCTGCTCAGAGGCGATCTGTGCCTGACGTATAAAGCCATGTCCAACCCAGAATTAATGGACATGCTGCACCTCAGAAAATCCAAATCCCATCGAGCTACGTGCTCGAGAGACTTGAACCTCAGCACTGAAATAAATAGGACATGCTGGAGGGACAGATTCATAACCCAGAGGCTCCCTTCACTCTGGAATAAAATCCCAGTCCAGGTTAGGCAGAGTCCTTCATTGACTCTCTTCAAGAGGAATCTTGATGAGTGAATGGGAGATCATAGGTTTACCCTGGGTATCACTTCTGTGTCACTGTTAGACAGAGGCACAGTATACTAACCTCAAAAAGGGCATAGCAAAATTAATTTAAAATGGGTGGCGAAAGCCAAACACACTCTGGCTAGGCTTATAAATGCCCTGGGGCAGATAGCCTAGTATAAACCTATAAACAAATGGGGAGGGGGCTTGTCTTGTCCCTTGTTCTGCCTTATCAAACAGATCTGGATGCTGGCCCAGGACTTGGACATCACTCTCATTGCATCATACATACCAAGCCAAAACAATATTCTGACAGATTCCCAGAGCAGAGATTGCTAGACCCAAGCAAAGGGATGCTGAAAACAGAAATGTTCCTAGATCTCACCACACTGTGGGAAATCTCATCTGCAGACCAGTTTGCCTTTCACCAGAACAAACAACCTCTGAGATTCTGCTCCAAAACCCAACAGGAGGGAGCCTGTAGGATGGATGCTTTTTCTTTCACATAGAGACAAAAATGCCTGTATGCTTTTCCCTTTATTACCCATGATTCTGAGGGTACTCAGCAAGACCAGGACTGACAGACCCCAGCATGATTCTGGTAGTCCCCTTCTGGCCCAGACAGCTTTAGTTCTCTCAACTCCTTTCCCTCAGTGAGTGGAGGTTTTGCATACTCCTGAAGAACACACACCTTCTCATCCAAATCGGGCATCTGTTTTCCACCCTAACCTCCCATCTCTCAATCTAGCTAACTGGATGATTAGGCCATGACACCCACCTTGATGCCTTAGCTTAAGGAGGTGTTATCCATTCTCAAGGAGGCAAGAAAAATTAACACCAGGAAATCATACATGACAAAGTGGAAACGATTCTACATATGATGTCATGGCCAACAGACTATTCCAGCTCAAACAGGCAGACATTCATTCAGTATTGCTTTACCTGTCTCACCTGTTTGGACAGGGTCTTTCTTACTCCAGCCTAAAGGTTCATGCTTTGGCATTTTCAGCTTGCTTGCAGATTCCCCCACCACTTTTCTCTCACCCACACATGAAACTGTTTCTGCGAAGGGTGATGCACTTTAGACCTCCCAGGAGAGACCCTATCCCTACATGGGACTTAAATTATGTTTTGGAAAGGCTAACCCTACCACCCTTAGGGCTGCCTTTGCCCCCTTCAAGATGCTCACCTGGAAGACCACCTTTCTTATAACTGTCATTTCAGCTAGAAGAGTTCCTGTACTACAGGCTCTCATAAGTATGGAGCCCTTCACTGTCTTCCACAAAAAGAGTCACCCTCAGAACCAACCCTTCATTTATGCCCAAGGTGGTTTCTGAACTCAGCCTTAGAGAGGCTATCCATCTGCCAGTTTTCTTCCCAAATCCACAGAACAAGGCAGAAAGAATTTTCCACTTGCTGTATGTCTACAGACAGATCAGGTACTACCTGGACAGTTACCAGTTTCTGGTATCGTTTGCAGAGAAAGAAACAGGGCAGACCTGTCTCAAAGCAAACCATCTAAATGGATTTCAAACTGCATCAGGTTCTATTACACATGATGGAAAGCCTCTGCCTGGCTGCATTAGAGCACACTCCAGCCATGGGGCAACTACCACTGCCTTCCTCAAAGGAGTGCCCACTTAAACGATACTGAAAAAGAACCTTTTCAGCTTTCGACCAGTGACAATGAACCACGGACTCAATTTTCCTCACAGCAAACTCGGATTCCCATTGGTGTTTTAGACTCCCTATCCTTTGCTGAGATTTGGTATTTCCACCAATGGTGATAAACCCCTGTTTTTCCTACTACTTCTCTACTTAATTTATTATGTAGAACTCAGTCAAGGGCCCATTGGCTAAATCGCAGTTGTTTTGCAACCTACGACAAGGGGACTTTTTGTTTTTAAACCAATCACATTTCTTTCCTCAAAACCCTAAGTATTTTCAATTGCAAATTAATGTAAATATTTCTAAGATATAAATACAAGATCAACTGTTTGTAACACTAACAGCGCTCATGTGCATTTTGATTATTTTTCTGCAATAAAAGTTATTTCAAATCTACATATGAAGCCCATCTTTTTTCATTTCCAGCTAGATAGAAGTGTAAAAAAAAAGTAACTCTGATTGGTTTTTATCCTAGCTTTTTTGTTCCATTATTTTCACCATGTACCATTCCAACTCTCCCACTTGGGAAGGTTACAAGCTAATAAAACAACAGTGCTTAAAAGTGTTTTAATTTTATTTCATACCACTTGGAAGGGAATATCAGGTAGTGCTTCCTGGAGGGAGTGTGAAAAAAGATTTATGTGGATCAGTGCTCCACTACTGTTAACAAATGTAAACAAATAAATGCATACGCATGTAGTTTTATTATAATGTTAAATTTCACAACTACACATACATTTTATTAGTAATAGTAATGTTTTGTTAATCTAAGAACAAGAGATTATTACACTGGTAAGTATATGTGAAACCTAAAAGGCTGTTAGCATTACTAGCTATATGTGTGTGTCTTGTACACTAACCAATATTTCATGAAATGCTGGTCCAAGATGAGCATGAGTCTTCTAACCAATATTTCATGAAATGCTGGTCCAAAATGAGCATGAGTCTTCATAGAGGCATAGCAATTGCTGTTGAAAACTTTGATGGTGGTGAAACAGGGCGTGTTGGAGACGCTCTTACATTTGAGTTTTACTTTAATAATAATGTATGTCCTCCCATATCACTGTTGAGGTATTTCTTACGCAAGGGATATCTGGACAGTATACCAAAGCCTTTAGAGTTTACAGGCATTGTATGTCACACACACATGCTCATCACACAAGGCATAGGGCATAAAGGTGATGTACAGATGCACACACCTCAGAACTTCTTTGCCACCAGTCTGAACACCATAACGGACATTGGTCTGAATGCCCTTCTTCTGTGCTGGTTACCAAGCAATATTCAGATAAGTGCCCTGCTGGCGATCTTCCCTATCTTCTCTCTTATTTTAGTGTCATTGGTTTAAATGTCATCCAGAAAGGAAAAATGTCAGTGTGGGAGGTAGATTCCCCATAAATATCATCATGAACAGTGTTTCTTTTGTTAGGTGCTTCTCACGACAATGTGCAGTGTTCTAGCTGCCAAGCGTTTGTCCCTAAGATGTTACATAGTCGCCTCTCTTTCTTGTCTATTTCCCTGGAAAAACAACATCTGAAGTTGTTGGCACAAGGTGCTGTGGTGCAGCTTTCATGTTCTGATGGTTAGTCGCTGGCCAAGAAGAAGGCCAAAAAACTCAGGTCCGGTAAAGCTGCTGGTCCAGCTTCCCTCAGACTTCTCTTTTGAGACTGGTGAAAACATGGAAGATCATCCACTTTTTGCTTTGGATTCCTTTGCCATGACCCCATCAGAGGCCAGCATGGATCCGACTTCTCCCATGTCTTCGGAGGCTTTTCAAACTTCTGCTCCACATGTTTATGGATGGCGCAGTGGTGCAGCGGTATAGTTGTCGACTCACAGTAAGAGGTTCTCCAGTTCAATTCTCTGCTGGGGGTGCCTTCTGTGTGGAGTCTGCATGTCCTCCATGCGTTTGTGTGGGTTTCTTCCAGGTGCTCTGGTTTCCTCTCGCATTACAAAGACACATGTCTGGAGTGTTTCTTCCCAGGCCACCTCTGAAAATTGACTTTGTTCCAAGTTGGACTTTCCTGGTTAACAAATACATAAAAATGTTGAGAGGGAGCCTCAACTAATCATATCTGAGGGACAGAGAGGGGTTCAACAGATTTTAGAATGGGAGGAGATTTCTACTGTGCTTAAGAGTATGACCCTCCTAGGGTTTTTGTGTGGATGTCCCACAGAAAGAAATACAAAAAAATCATATTTCCCCTACAGTTAGAGATCCCTAGCATGAATTTCACAGTTGAGTTGTATAATGCATTAATGGCTTTAAAACCTCCTCAAAGGTCTCTGCATCTCCCTTCCCTGGTCTTACACTACTCTTAAGAGACTGAGGGAGCAAGAGTCTTCTGATGAGGATCTGGATTCTGGGAAAGAGTCCTTAGTATACTCTTCTCAGATTCCTTTCCTTTTTTATTATGGGTCTGAGGAAGAGGATTCTATCAGTCAAAATTCTCCTTTAGAACTGTCCTTTGGGGACACAATTTCATGTATGATAGAATTCTTCAAGTGGGATTGTTCTCAGTTTCTGATAATCCAGAAGAGGTATTATGAACTCCTCCAGATGGAGTCTCCCAAACCTCCCGCTGTTCTTCCAGTTATGGCCACCCTCCTGGATATTTTTTCAGCAGCTTCTGTAGCTCCTGATTCTCAGCCCCCAGTTCCCAAGAAACCTGACAGATTTTACAAGGTGCATCGTGCCTGATTGTAGGTTTCTGTGTATATGTCCTGCTGATCCTTCTGTAGTGTCTGTCTCCTCTGACAAACCCTCCAAGCTGTTGCCTTCTATTAAGTTGCTTCCATCTGACTGAGATAGAGCCATAGAACAGCTGGTCACCCTGGCTTTTAAGGCTATTAATTGCCAGAACCACATGACTAGGTATATTTTTGCCCTTCTTTCCTCAGGTTTCTCAAGTAGTTTCTGACCTTCCAGACTCTGAAGGGAAGGTTTTGCCCCTTTCCTTGTTGGATTCTGACTCTTAAGTGGCTTGTCACTCCATTAAGTGCAGTTATGATGCAGCTGATGCTTCCTTTAGGGCTACTGTATTTGCTTCTGTTCTGAGGCATTACACTTGGCTTCATCTTCAGGCTTTGCCTGATGACATTAAGGCCAAATTATTGAATGCTTCTCTAGGTAATAAAAATCTTTTTAGCTCTGCTGCTGCTGAACTTTTTACATCCCTCCAGGATTAGGGTAAAGTCTTGCAGGAGCTGAGACATATTTTTGTTTCTCCTATCCCTAAGTTTCAGAGGAATTACCATTCCAAATCTACTTCTGTTCGCATACAGTCTTGCCCTCCATCCAGGGGTAAAATGGTTCTAGAAGTGTACTTCCTGCTAACTCTACTCAGACCCCTGTTTCTCAGAAACCTTCTTTTCCGGAGAAACTAGATTCATCTGGCAGTTTGCTTCCTTTTTCTCTCGGCCATCTTTCCCCGTCCCTTCCAAATTGGTTAAGGATTACACAAAACTCTTAGGTTCTGTCTGTCATCTGCCAGGGGTATTTCATGGTGTGAAAATCCCACCCTCCCTTTCTGGGAGTCCCTCAACCTCTTCGAGAACAGCTTCCTCTTTTTCCAGAGGTGCTTCATGCTCTTTTGGCCCAAGGCACCATTCAGGTTATGCCTTCTCCCCAGGAAGAGAAGGGTTTTTAGAATGTTTCTTGTTCCCAGGAAGGAGGACACCTGGAGACCAATTCTAGACCTTTCTAGGCTCAACACCTTTTTAAAAGTCCCCTATTTTCAGATGTTGTTCCTTCAAACTTTGTTCCCTCATCTTCTTTTCCAGGCATTTCTAGTCTGTCTGGATCTCAAGGATACCTACCTTCATATCCCCATCCATCCTCTTTTTAAGAGGATTTTGCATTCCTGTTTCTTCCTTGCATTTTCATTTCTCTGTTTGCCCTTTGTCCTCTCTACAGCATCAAGGGTATTTACCAAATGCCTCAATACTGTCATTGCCTTTTTGCAGGATATGAGGGGTTTGGTTCTTTCCTTATTTGGACAATCTGCTCATTTGGGCCTTATTCCCCGAGGTTCTGTTTTAGGACTTTCTGTTTACTGTTTCTCTGCAGCAAAGTTTGGGATTCACCATTAATTTCAAAAATCTGTTTTGGTTACTTCTCAGGAACATAATTTTCTTGGTTGCAGTTTCCAGACTATTCCCATGCTGGCATCCCTCCCTCCCCAAAAGTTCTGTCTTTTTCCCAGTCTGTTCTTCCTCTGCCTTCAGTTACAGCCAAGGACTTTCTCAGGGTCCTCAGGTTTATGGCTTCCAATATTCTTATGCTGTCTCTGGCCAGTCTCCATATGATAAAGCTTTAGTGGTACCTGAAGTCACTATCATCCCCTGGACTTCCTAGTTTCCTTCCTTCCCTGTCACAAGCTCAAGCTTCAGTGGTGGATTTTTCCACTTTCTCTCAACTAGGGGCTTCCTTTCTAACTTCCAGTCCCAACTCAAGAACTATTTATGGATGCCTCAGACAGGGGGTGTGGAGCTTCTTTTGGTTCCCTTAAGGTCTAGGGTCTCTGTCCTGTTCATCTGAGGTCAAACCACATCAATGTCAAGGAGATAAGGGCTCTCTTTCTAGCTCTTCAGTCCTTTCATACCCTCTGTCTTCCCAGTCCCCTGAAAGTTTAAACAATAACACAGTGATGTGCATGTTAACAAGCAAGGGAGGTGCACTGTTCTACCTTCTTTGCAGGCTCACTCTTCGAGTCTGGGATCTAGCTGTCCAGTATCAAGTGACTCATCAGGCTATCTACTATCCCTCAGAGAAATACATAGTGGCAGACTCTTTGAGCAGGTTCAGCACACAGGCTCACAAATGGTTGCTTCACAGAGATGTGATGTGTTGTCAGTTGTCACCTTTATTTTCACTGATGGGTTCGGATTCGATGTGTCAGATCTCCACCTTTCCAATAGCTCAAGGTCTTCAGCAAAGCTCGTGGGTCTCCTTCCCTACCCACAATACAGATGTTCTTCGTGTTTCATTGTTGCAGTCCTCACACTCAGGTTATCCGCCTGAAGTTTGCCCTCAGTCGGCCGAAATACCAGAGTCTTGGGATTTCTGCATCTGATGCTGTCGCCTCTTCCATGACGTCAGGTCGTCAGGGGTATAAAACAATGCAACCAATGCCATTACATCAGCTTTCCTTGCTGAGTAGAGCCCAAAGCAGAAGCAGTTTACAAGTGTCGGTCGGCCAGTACCTGGAATTTTTGTTATTCGAGTTTCAGACCAGAAGTCTTCTAAAGCTAAGTACCCCATTGGTGATCCTTTTTTCTTGCTCTAACCGATGTCAGAAAAAGTTAATAATTGTCTTGCCTGTGGAAAGCAAATACTTCAGAGATTTTCATTCTTACTGTGTCACCTGTTTAGGCCCAGACCTCGCTGTCTGTTTTCTGCCCTGTTCAACACATGAAGTATCCATCGTCGGGCTATCTTTGTCGCTAAATTTTTTCACTGTCGTTCTCCGTATTCTGAAATGGCTTCGATAAGCCATCCGACTACCAATCATTTGAAAAAACATAAGAGTAAAGACAGAGACAGACCACATTGGTCCAAAACTGCTGGCGACTCTTCTGTTAAGCTAGTCGCCAGTCCGCCGGTACTCAGTGAGGCATTTTTGCAGCCCCTGATACCCACTTCTACAGATTCTCCGGCCTCTACCGAGACCCATTCAGAGTCCAGTATGCCGCGAGATGCTTCTTTGACTATGGAACCTGCGGATGTGTCTACCCTGGATGGGACCAGAGCTGCTGTGCAGGCACCAGCTTCTGAGGGTGTATTCAGACTTTCAGATGTTCGTATTAAACCGACTACTTCGTTTCTGAATAAAACTACCGAATTTCTCAGGCCCAGAGTTCGCACTACGCCTAGGAAACTGACAACCAAAGCGCATTCTCAAGCTCCCATGCCAAAGAAACAAATGCTTAGAATGGCTGAAGACCTTATTACTTTAATTAGGGGAAGCCAGCCTTCCCCCTCTAAAAGACAAAGAATTAATTTTCCTTCTGATTCTATGGATCACGAGTCCGACGACTCTGACCCCTCAGATTACCGGGACATACCCTTATCTACCTATGAAGATTCAGATGCAGAGGATTCCATTCCCCTCCGCCCCCCCCCCCCAGAGGACTTTTCTTTCGGTGAAACCCTGCATACCCTCAGAGAGCATTTCCGCTTGAGTGCCAGGACTACCCACAGTCTAAAAAGAGACTCAGGGAATTTTTAAACTTGCCTCAGCACAGGCCACTAGCAATCCTCCCTGTTCTGGAAATTGTAGATGATTTCTTCATGGAATCCATTCTTACTCCTGATACTTTGCTACCAGCTCCTCGAAAGCCTGACAGGTACTACAGAGTACCTGAGACTCAAAAATTTCTATTTAAAAATCCCACTGTGGATCCAGAGACCATTTCCCAGGGACCTAAAGTTATTAAGGCTACTACAGCCAAAATCCCTGCCCCTTCGGGCAGGGATTCTAAGGCTTTAGACAGATGGGGGAAGAAGGTATATACCTCTGCAACTCTTGCCATCAGGGCTTTAAATTGCCACTTTTACATGTTGAAGTACCAACAGCATATTATGGAACGAATCAAACAAAAAATTATGTTGATTCCTGATTGTGCAGAACATAAAGATTTACAAAAGTTAATGCATTCTGCAAACCAAGTTGGAAAACATACTTTGCAGTGTGGTTTTGATGCCTTAGAAGCATCTTGCAGAGCTGCTGTCACTGGGTCTGTTCTTAGAAGGCATGCTTGGCTGAAGGAACAAATCTTGCCAGACCATGTCAAAACAAATTTACTAGATGCTCCATTAAACCAAGAACGTTTGGCACTAAAGCTGAAGAAGTTCTTAAAAAGATGGAGGAAAAAGCTAAATTTATGCAAACTGTTAAAAATTTCCTACAGGTACAGCCACCTAGATTCAGTAGGCATTGGCCTTCAAAAAATTGGTCCTTTCCAGTCCCTCCCAGACCTTCTCAGTCCAAACCCAGGGGCAGCAGACCCCCAAGACTACAGTCTCCCGAGTATGCACAGATCTAAACAATGGAGTGCTCCCACCTCAAAAACAGGGAGTGGTAAGCCAGCCTCTTATGGAAAAAAGTTCACAATGACTTGTCCTTCATCTTTCCCACCCATGCCCAAGTACTTGCACTCCTAGGAGGAAAACACGCCCTGCATGCAAAAAACTGGGAGTACATCACCCAGGACAGATGGGTCTTAAACATTGTATCCCAGGGATACAGATTCTACTTTCACTCCCAGCCAACCCCAAGCGGCTTGCCAGACCTCCTCCCAAACCAGTGGGCAGAGGCCCAAAAGCAAGTGCTTTCTCTTCTCAGTATTAGGGCTATTCAACCTGTTCCAGCAGAGCAAAAGGGGACAGTGTTTCTACTCCAGAAGACTCATGGCATCCTATCCTGGATCTGTCAATTCTCAACACCTTCCTGGTGGTACCAAACTTCAAAATGCTTACTCTCCAACAGCTGCTTTCTATGCTAGCCAAGGACTCTTGGCTGGTCACCCTAGACTTAAAAACAAGCTTATCTGTACATCCCCATAAGGGAATCTTGCAGGAAATATCTATGTTTCAGGGCAGGCTATATGCACTATCAGATCTTTGCACTTCCCTTTGGCTTATCTACTGCGCCCAGGGTATTCCAAAAATGCCTGGCTCCAGCCATTGCATACTGCAGGCAGAGAAAATTTCAAATTTACCCATACTTGGACTATTGCCTGATTCAGGCAGACAGTCAGGAATTGCTACTTCAGCACCTGACATTTGTAAAGAGATTCCTAACTTCTTTGGGGTATACCATCAGTGAAAAGAAATCACATCTGGTACCCAGCCAAAAAAATTGTATTCCTGGGAGTAAGCTTGAACACATCTTCCCAGATGGCATTCCTCACTCCAGAAAAACAGGTTTATTTGACAAATTACTGGCCACCAAAACCCATCTATCTGCAAGAAAAATATTGCAAGCCCTACGGTTCATGGTCTCATGCATTCTCCTAATTCCATATGCAAGACTGCATATGAGGAAACTTCAGTGGTACTTAAAAAGTCTCTGGTGTCAACATTCTCAGGACCTGGAAACAGTGATTCCTATCATTCCTTGCCTAAGGACAGAGTTCCTTTGGTGGGCAGAGGCATGCTACCATAACGAGGGGCTCCCTTTCACTCAAACCACCACTGCCCAAACCCTGACAACAGATGCATCATACTATGCATGGAGGGCACATATGGCAGGCAAATGAATTCCAAGACAAATGCATCTGCATATCAATCAAAAAGAAATTAGCTGTACAGAATGCACTGATAGCCTTCAAATACCTTATTCTTCCAGGACAACTTTTGGTAAAGACAGACAACACCACAGTTATTTGGTACATAAACAAGCAGGGGGGGGGGACTCATTCCTACCCACTCTGCAGGTTAGCCATGGCTCTGTGGAACACAGCCTTGAGCAATCAAGTGCACCTGCAAGCTCAATTCCTGCCAGGCAAACAAAATTCACTGGCATATGACTTGAGCAGAAATCTAATGGACCCACACAAGTGGAAACTGGAACCTAACTCATTCAAGCTTCTAATCCACAGGCGGGGGACACCAGAGGTGGACCTCTTTGCTTCCCCCCAGAACCATCAATTGAGCAAATTTTGCACTAGAAATCCACACAGCCAAGCATTGAAAGTGGATGGGCCCTATCCTTTACATGGGAAAATCTCTTAATCTATGCCTTTCCCCCTCTGCCCCTCCTCTCAAAAGTACTACTCAAGATCAAACAGGACAGGCCGAGGACAATCCAGATTGTACCAGACTGGCCACGCCAGCACTGGTACTCACTTTTATGTTGTCTGACAGCAGTGCCACCCTGGCACCTGCATCAGACCCCTTCCCTGCTGTCCCAGCAGGAAGGCCAGATTTTGCACCCTCGGCTGCAAACCCTGAACCTAGCAGCCTGGCTCATTCCATGAATACATCACCAGCAACCCTCAGCAAACAGGTGCTGGATGTCATCCTTGAGGCCAGGAGACCTAGTACTAGGAAATCCTATTCAGAAAAGTGGAAAAGATACTGTTCTTGGAGCCAGTCTCAGGGAAAGGATACAACCCTGCCACCGTACCTGAAATCCTAGCTTATCTAGCAGAACTGCTCCACAAAGGCCTATCCTTCTCTTCTATTAAGATTCATGCCTCTGCCATCTCAGCTCATTAGAATATTGAGCCCCTATTCTCTCACCCTCTGGTCAAACAGTTCTTGAAAGGAGCTAACAATCTAAGACCCTTGAGGAGCGCTCCCACTCCAACCTGGGACCTTAACTTTGTACTAGAGAAGCTTACACTTCCCCCCTTTGACTCTGCTGCTACAGCAGAGTTAAAATTCCTCTCTTGGAAAACAGTCTTTCTTCTTGCTGAAGTGATGGCTAGAAGTGTGTCTGAGTTGTAGGCCCTTATGGCTGTAGAACCCTTCATTATCTTCCATGCAGACAGGGTTTCCCTCAGGACTAACCCATCATTTATGCCCAAGGTGGTATCCAGTGTGGCTTTAAACCAATCCATCCATTTACCAACCTTTTTCCCTAATCCTCAGAATAAAGGGGAAAGGATCCTGCACTCCTTGGATGTGCACAGGCAGCTTAGGTTCTACCTTGACAGGACTAAACCTTTCAGAAAATCTGACCAGCTGCTAGTCAGCTTTGCTACAGGAGCAGAGGGTAAGGCCATTTCAAAGCAAACCATCTCCAAATGGATAGCACACTGCATCCATTTCTGCTACAAACACCATGGAAAACCTACCCCACAGGGAATCAGAACCCATTCCACTTGGGCTATCTCAACCTCTACAGAATTTCTCAGGGGAGTCCCTACCAGGGACATCCTGGAAGCTGAAACCTGGAGTTATGTACACACTTTCACCAAGCATTACCCCTTGCCTAGCTTTTCTAAATTCAGAGCTGGATTTGCTACAGCAGTCTTGCAAGGCCTGCTAGCCAGCCCTAATACTTTTGACTGCCTCTACCCTTCCTCAGCTTTGGGAATCAACCCAAGTGTGAGGACTGCAACAGTTAAACACGAAGAACATAGTACAGTTGTGTACACTTACCATAAATGCAGATGTTCGAGTGTATTCACTTTTACAGTCCTGGTTACCCTCCCTCCAGCCCCCTGACTTTTCTATACTTTCTACCTATCCTCTTTTTTGGCCATATCTTATGGCAATGGTATTTACTTTTTACTGGAGGTGTTCCACACCATGTACTTGCTTCCAATTTTGGGGGCTCCTGACATCTAGGGTAAGAAAAACTGATGTAATGCCGATGCAGAAATCCCAAGACTCTGGTATTCGGGCCAACTGAGGGCTACCTGCAGGCAGATATAACCCGAGTGATGACTGCAACAGTGAATACACTTGAACATCTACATTCATGGTAAGTGTACACAGCTGTACTTTCCCTACCTTCCTCAGATCTCGTTTGCCACATTGAAAGCATGATCTTCTAGCAAGCCCTGGGCTAAGTTGTTTGATATCTTTTGTCATTGCTTACCTCTTTTCATTTTTCTGTAGTGCAGTAATTATTATTTTGCTAGTGTACACTTAAAATTCTTCACTGGTTAGTACCTTCAGACTGTTAGAGTTAGTTTTTCCCCTTACCATTAGCATCCATTTAAATTAGAGGGCGTCTAACTTATACCCATTTAAATTAGAGGGTATTCTTTTATCTTTTCTTAACTGTTTTCTGCTGGCAGCATTGATACTTATTCATAGGTAGGTACTAGGCTATCGGCCCTAGGGCCCATACAAGCCTAGCCAAAAAATGTACCCTGGCTTTCGCCACACAAGAAAATTATTTTCCTGTGCCTCTGTTGAGCAGAGCCACAGAAGTGATCCCGGGGTGAATTTCCCATTTCCCATTTCCCATCCAATCATCAAGATTTTTCTTGGAGTGCTAATGAGGAGCTTTGTTTGACATAGGTAGTCTGTTCCAGAGTATGGGAAGTCTCTGGGACAGGAATCTATCCCTCCAGCATGTTCTGTTTATTGCGGTGACAAGATTTAGGTCTGTAGAGCGTGTAGCTTGGAGGGATTGGGATTTCTTTAAGTGGAGCATGTCCAACAGCTCTGGGTTTGACATAGCTTCGTATGTTAGGCAGAGATCACCTCTGAGTAGGCGATATGCGACGGAGTAAAGCTGTAGTTTTTTGAGACTGTCTACATAGGGCATCTGTTTGAGGCCAGTAATCCTCTTTGTGAGGTATTTCTGTGGTCTTTCCAGTTGTTGTAGATGTCTTGTGAGGTACATACCAAAAAGGGCGTTGTACTCTATAATGGGTCTAATGAGTGATGAGTAGAGGGGAACAATGACCTCTTTTTTTCTGGATGAGAATCCTTTTGTGATGAGATGAGCCACGTAGAAGGATTTCCTGACCACTGTGGCGATGTGATTATCAAAGGAGAGACTACTGTCCACCTGTGTCCCAAGGTCTCATCACATTTTCGGCATTAAGTAGACTACCAGCTATGTGGTAGTTCATGGGTACAGAGTTTTTACCAAAGGGGATGACAATACACTTTTTGGCATTGAGCTTCAGGCCATGGCTTTGACACCAGATATCTGTCTCAGTGAGGCCCTTTTGTAGTTTGTCCACATCGTTAGAAGTTTTGATTATGGCTCCTAGTTTGCAGTCATCTGCAAACTTTGTTAGCCAAAGACCTTCTGTGTTGGCCTGCACTTCAGAGAAGTAGATACCGAACAGGAGAGGACCCAGGACTGAACCCTGTCATACTCCACTTGTCACTGGTCTGATGTCGGATTTGGAATCCGCTACTTTCACAGTGTGTGTTCTGTCCGTAAGCTAGTTGGCAAACCCATCTTGTGACATAGGGATTTATACCTAGTTTAGTGAGCTTATCTATAATTCCAGAGTGGGGGATGGTGTCAAAAGCCTTGGCGAGATCTAGATAAGCTGTGTGAACCATTTTACCCTCATCTATGGCTTTGGTGACTGCTTCAAAGAAGTCAATCAGGATTAGGAGACATGATCTGCCTTTTACAAATCCAAACTGGGTAGGGTCCAGAGTTTGGAGATTACCAATGTCTTTGTTTATGAGTTCCACAATGATACGTTCCATGGCCTTGCAGACCAGGCTCATCAGGCTAATGGGGCTGTAGTTCCCGGGGTCCGTCATGGCTCCCCCTTTGTGGAGTGGGATAACTGTCACAGTGCGCCATTCAGTGGGTACAAAGCCTGAGGTGAGGCTATGATTGAACATGGTACTTAGGTAGGGTGCCACCCGCAGTGGTGGAGCTGCGGTAGCATTGTCACCTCACAGTAAGACGCTGTTCGGTTTGATTCTCAGCTAGAGCGTCTTCTGCGTGGGGACATGCGTGAATGGGCGTACCTTCGTTGAAGGTTGTGCATCAGGCCTGGCAAGCCGGTACGTAAAAATCAACTGCCAATCATTAGCGGACCGGAGTTCCGCTGTGGCGACCCCTAACTGGGAAAAGCTGAAAGACACAAAAACTTAGGTAGGGTGCCAGTTCATTCTGTAGTTCATGTAGAACGCAGCCTGGGATATTGTCAGGTCCCATGGATGCTGTGTTCTTGGCTTTGGAGAGTATGTTTTTTTTTACCTGTGCAGCCGTGATTATAGGAACTTTGCATTCTTCCAGTATAGAGATGGGCCCTCTAGGGGGTGAGAGGGGGGTAAAGTTAGCACTGAACCTATCTGCTAGGATGTTGGCAATATCAGGTGGTTCTGTATATTTAGTGCCATTGTGCTGTAACTCAGAGCAGATCTGAGTGTTCCCATTTAGATTCTTGACATAGCTATAGAATGCTTTGTGGTTGTCTTTAGAGTCAGTGGCAATTTTCTTTTCATAACTAGCTTTGGAGGATTTTATGAGGGATCTCAGCTTCTTACTGAGGTTGACCAGGGAGTTCCTCCAGTCATGGGATTTTACTCTTTTTTTGCAACAGTTTCTTTCTTCTGTTGTAGAGTTTGTTTATGGCAGAGGACCACCAGATTGGCTTCCTTTTTTGGAAGATAACATCTTGGTTCTATTAGGGATAGCATGATCCATGCACTCGTGTAAGTGCTTATAAAGTGCATTTGTGTAGGATTCGGCAGTCATACATCTATTGTCCATCTGCATGGGTGTCATGAAGTTTGCCACTTCTGTCTTAAGAAGTGTGAAGTTGGCTTTGGAGAAGTTTTTTACAATGGTTTCCCTAAGTGGGGGTAGGATGTGGATGTCTAGGCTGATTAGCTTGTGGTTGGATCTGACCAATGAGGAATTGACCTCTGGTGTGGAACACCTGTTTCCCATGTTGGTAATGACCAGGTCTAGGATATTGCTGCCCCTGGTGGAGGTGTGAATAAGTTGATCCAAGGTGTTGGAATTTATGAATTCTAGAAAACGTTGAGCAAAAGAGTTGGTACATGAGTAGTTTTCCCAGTTAATGGTGGGGTAGTTGAAATCGCCCATTATTAGGGTGTTGGGTTGTACCCTAATACTTTCCAGTGTATCAAGAAATGAGGATTGTGAATCCTGGGGCATGGTGGGGGGGGTCTGTAGCAAGCTACAATTTGGATTGCGGTCTTGCCCAGAGTTAGTTGCACTTGGATAATCTCGGATGCATTATGCTGTCTGTAGCAAGCTACAATTTGGATTTACTTCCTCTTCCTTTCTGGTTGCTGTCCGTTTTAGTTAGAGGGCAGTTAACCAAGTCCATTTAAGTTAGAGGACTTACCCCCCCATTCCCTTGTTGTTGTAGCTGTTCTTTAAAAAAAATGAGTTTCTCCTTCTATTTCTTTATCTTTTCTTACCTGTTTACATTGTTTGTTAGTCAGAATGTTCCAGAAAGTAAGCTCTTGGGATTTAAAAAAATCTGAGAAGTGCAGCAAAAAAATGCCCCTCAATGATTCTCACACTTTGTGTATACTGTTTGCAGGAGTCCTGTTCCATATGCCATGCCTTTTAACCAGAGGGCACTCATGGAATGGAAGAATATATTGATTTTGAAGAGGTTATTAAAAACCATATTTCCGAGGCTATTTCCATTGATTCCTCCTCTCCAAAATCAGACAAGTCAAAGCTCCAATGCTCATGGCAGAAAAAGTTTGTTTGGCATAGGGATTTATACCTAGTTTAGTGAGCTTATCTATAATTCCAGAGTGGGGGATGATGTCAAAAGCCTTGGCGAGATCTAGATAAGCTGTGTGAACCATTTTACCCTCATCTATGGCTTTGGTGACTGCTTCAAAGAAGTCAATCAGGATTAGGAGACATGATCTGCCTTTTACAAATCCAAACTGGGTAGGGTCCAGAGTTTGGAGATTACCAATGTCTTTGTTTATGAGTTCCACAATGATACGTTCCATGGCCTTGCAGACCAGGCTCATCAGGCTAATGGGGCTGTAGTTCCCGGGGTCCGTCGTGGCTCCCCCTTTGTGGAGTGGGATAACTGTCGCAGTGCGCCATTCAGTGGGTACAAAGCCTGAGGTGAGGCTATGATTGAACATGGTACTTGGGTAGGGTGCCACCCACAGTGGTGGAGCTGCGGTAGCATTGTCACCTCACTGTAAGACGCTGTTCGGTTTGATTCTCAGCTAGAGCGTCTTCTGCGTGGGGACATGCGTGAATGGGCGTACCTTCGTTGAAGGTTGTGCATCAGGCCTGGCAAGCCGGTACGTAAAAATCAACTGCCAATCATTAGCGGACTGGAGTTCCGCTGTGGCAACCCCTAACTGGGAAAAGCTGAAAGACACAAAAACTTAGGTAGGGTGCCAGTTCATTCTGTAGTTCATGTAGAACGCAGCCTGGGATATTGTCAGGTCCCATGGATGCTGTGATGTCCTTCAAGGATGCATCTGCAGTCCTAACAAATGGGTTGTCCTGCCTCAGGCAGCCCTTCGGTCGGCCGGATTCCAAAGTCTGGGTCTGGCCTCGGCTGATGTCGCACTTCACCCGACGTCATAGCTGCTGTGTATTGGGTATAAAGGCATCAGCCAACGCCATTTTCTCCAGTCTTTCTTGCCGCGTGGTGCCCGAAGCAGAAGCTGTTCGCAAGTGCCGGTCGGTCAGATCCAGAGATTTCTACTACCGAAGACTTCTAAAAAGCTAAGTACCCCGTTGGGGACTCTTTCTTGCCTCAGCCGATGTCAGAAAAAGTAAATAATTGTTTAACTTGTGGGAAACAAATACCTCATAAGGATTTCCACTCATACTGCCTTCCTTGCTTAGGCCCAGACCACGACTTATCAGCTTGTCTAGCCTGTGCTTCCTTCAACCGACGGACGCTTAGACGTCGGTCGGAGTTTGCAGAGGAGTTTTTTGGTCCCGCTTTTGCATACAAAATGCCGTCGGAGACTCAGACTTCACATTTAGCTAAAAAGCGTAAGGAAAAGGACCGACACTCGCGGTCCATGGTTTCAGCTGAAACCACGGTTAAATAACCCTTGAGTGTCTCGGTTTCGGCTGAAACCGAGTCCTCGGTTCTTCCTTCGGCCGAAAGCATGCCTCCGATAGCCGAGGCCTCACAGAGCATGGCTGAATCTGCTTCCGAAATTACTCCTGCTGTAACAGGCACCCAGGACTTATCAGATACTATTCCTTTAGACATATCTACCCCTGCATGTGGAGCTGCTAGGCCCCCTGCATCTATGTCTATCAAGGCTTTTTCCAGGGCTAAAGCAGCTAAATCTTCTAAGGCCTTGCCTGCTAAAACCCCCTCACACAGGCCTACCTCTAGTTCCCAAATGCTCAGCCTGGCTGAAGATCTCATTTCTTTGATCAGGGGATTCCAGCCTCATCCAGACAGGGCCTCTCAACCCCCTCCGGAGAAGAGGCCTAGAACTGAGCCCCCGGATCCTGTTTCTACAGACTATTCCTCGGATGACTCAGATAACTCAGACCCTCCAGAAGGCCCATATTCTCCTTATGAAGATTCTGATGCTGAAGACTCCATTCCTTCTGCCTCCCCTCCTGAAGAATTCTCTTTTGGGGAAACCTTACATGCTATGAGAGAACATTTTCAATGGCAGGGCCAGGATTTTTCAGATTCAAGGAAAAGGCTAAGGACCTTTTTACATTTACCACAGCATAGGCCTTTAGCCATTCCTCCAGTACTAACAGTTGTTGATGATGCATATAATGATGCCTGTACTGCCCTTGATTCTCTCCCCCCAGCCCCTGCCAAACCCAACAGATATTACAGGGTCCCGGACACTCACTTCCATTTGTATAAGGCTCCTATCGCAGATCCTGAAACCACTTCACAGGGCCCCAAAGCTGTAGCAGCTGCCTCTGCCAAAAAACCCCTCCCCTCTGAAAGAGAATCTAGAGCATTAGAGAGATGGGGTAAGAAAGTTTATACTTCTGCTACTCTTTCGGCCAGGGCTTTAAACTGCCAATTTCACATGATTCAGTACCAGGAATTTTTGTTAGACCAGCTAAATAAAAAACTGTCTTCTCCTGAACCTATAGACCGTAAGTCCCTTCAGGATTTGGTACATAACACTCAGCAGGTCAGTAACCATTCCTTAAAATGTGGCTATGATGCACTGGAGGCTTCCTTTAGATCAGCTATGACTGGAACAGTGATTAGAAGGCATGCCTGGTTAAAAGAGCAATCCTTACCAGACCATGTTAAGTCAAAGCTCCTAGATGCTCCTATGGAGAAACAAAGTTTGTTTGGCTCCCCTGCACAGCAGGTGCTAAAGAAGGTGGAAGAAAAAGCAAAATCTGTCCAAACAGTTAAGGATTTCTTACAGGTCCAACCTCCGAGGTTTAGTAGAAATTGGCCTTCGAAGAATTGGTCCTTTCCAGACACCTCCAGAGCACAGAGAGGCAGAAACAGGTGCCCAAGAGGCAGAGGTCAATCCAGGGGTGCCTACAGGGGATGTCAGTGGCAGCCTAACAACCAGAGAAGTACTGCCACAGATTCAGCTACAACCACTTCCACAGGACAGACACAATGACTTGGCTCTGATGCCGCCTACCAGGGAACAACTGGAAGCACCCTTGGGCGGAAAGCTAGCCTTATTTTCCGTAAACTGGCATTACATTACAGGAGACAAATGGATTTTACAGACAATAGACAAAGGCTACAGGTTTCACTTCCACACCCTACCAAAAAAGAGAGAATGCCAAACCTACCACCAAGCCAAAAAACAAACGCTCTAAGACAAATCAACCACCTACTAAGGATGAGAGCTATAGAAAAGGTACCGCCTATGGAACAAGGACAAGGATTTTACTCCAGACTTTTCCTTGTACCAAGAAAAGAAAATCAGTGGAGGCCTATTCTCGACCTGTCCGCTCTGAACACATATCTCATTGTCCCAAAATTCAAAATGCTGACCCTACAGCAACTTCTTCCCATGCTGGGCAAGGAGTCTTGGCTGGTGACTCTATACCTGCACGTCCCTATACGACCAGATTGCAGAAGACACCTCAGATTTCTTGCAGGATCAGAGCATTATCAATTCTCAGCATTGCCCTTTGGCTTATCTACTGCGCCCAGAGTATTCACGAAATGCCTGGCATCAGTAATTGCTCATTGCAGGCTTCAGGGAATTCAGATTTACCCATACCTGGACGACTGCCTAATACAAGCGGACAACAAGACCAAATTAACAAAAGATTTGGAAAAGGTTATACAACTGCTGCAAGCCTTGGGATACACAGTCAACATGAAAAAGTCAAGGCTGGTGCCATCCCAAAGGATAACATTCTTGGGTGCAGAACTGGACACATCAAATCAGATGACATTTCTCACAGAAGAAAAACAAAAGCAACTACCACTCTATTTCATGGCATTAACAACACAGACCCAGATTACCACAAGGAAAGTCCTGCAAGCCCTGGGTTACATGGCATCCTGCATAATATTGATTCCGCATGCCAGGCTGCATATGAGAAAGTTGCAATGGTACCTAAGGAATGTATGGTCTCAACACAAGCACAGTCTAGAAGCCCAGATTCCAATAATTCCATGCTTGAAGCAAGAATTCCTGTGGTGGGCTCAGGCCTGTCAGTTAAACAGAGGATTGCCTTTCCACAAACCTCATCCAAGCCAGACCATCACCACGGACGCCTCAGACCTAGGCTGGGGGGCACACATGGTGGACAAGTGTATACAAGGCCTATGGACACAAGACCAGCTGAATCTGCACATAAATCAAAAGGAGATGCTGGCAGTGAAACATGCAATCCAGACATTCAGACCATTTCTTCAACAAGGTCACTTGCTGATAAGGATGGACAACACCACAGTCATGTGGTACATCAACAAACAGGGAGGTACACACTCATATCCTCTATGCCGGATGGCAATGGACCTGTGGAATGTGGCCCTGAACCTCAACATTCAACTCCAGGCCAAATTTGTGCCAGGAAAAGAAAATTCACTAGCAGACACCTTAAGCAGAACCACCACGGATGCTCACGAATGGATGCTGCATCCAGATATCTTCAAAACCATTACAAAGAAATGGGGACTGCCAGAAATAGACCTGTTCGCATCCCCACACAACCACCAATTGAAGAAATTCTGCACAAGAACATACCACCCACTTGCTTGGAAGGTGGATTCCCTATCCTTCAGTTGGGAAAACCTGACAGCATATGCATTCCCACCTCTTCCTTTGATGTACAAAGTCCTACTGAAGATCAAAGAAGATCACCCAAGGATAATCCTGATAGCTCCAGACTGGCCGAGGCAACATTGGTACCGCACTGAGGAGCATGTCTCGACACAATGGCCTCTACCTCTGTGTCCTTTACTTCTAACACAGAACAACTTCAAGATCCTACATCCAAACTTGAAAACACTACAGCTAGCTGCTTGGAATATTACATAAAACAAAATAACCCAGATTTATCTCAGAGGGTTAAAGACATTATCCTGGAGGCTCGCAGACCCTCCACAAGGAAAACTTATTCAGCCAAATGGAAAAGATACCTCATTTGGAGTGCAGCAAAAGGAGAAAATGTATCATTAGCAAACATAGCTAACATCCTGGAATACTTAGCAGAACTTTTCCATAATGGCCTGTCTTACTCCTCCATTAAAATTCATGCATCAGCAATTTCAGCAGAATACAACATGGATCCCCCAGTCTTCTCTCATCCTCTACTCAGGCAGTTTCTGAGAGGAATTAAAAATGTAAAGCCTCCAAGGAAACCACCTTTGCCTACATGGGACCTTAACTTTGTGCTGGAAAAGTTAACACTTCCCCCTTTTGAACCAGCAGCAACAGCAGAATTACAGTTCTTATCTTGGAAAACTGCTTTCCTGCTTGCAATCACTTCAGCAAGAAGGGTTTCTGAGCTACAGGCATTAATGGCAGTACAGCCCTTCCTTATCTTCCATCAGGACAGAGTGTCTTTGAGAACTAACCCAACTTTTATGCCAAAAGTGGTCTCCAGAGTATCATTGAACCAGGCAATGCACTTACCAACATTCTTCCCCAACCCACAAAACAGAGGGGAAAGACTACTACATACTTTGGATGTGCACAGGCAATTGCGCTACTACCTGGACAGAACTAAGACCAACAGAAAAACTGACCAGCTTCTGGTAGCATATGCAACAGGAATGCAAGGAAAAGCAATTTCAAAACCGACAATCTCAAAATGGATAGGAAATTGCATTAGATTTTGCTACTCTTTTCATGGAAAGACAACTCCAGAAAATATCAGGCCTCACTCCACAAGGGCTACAGCCACCACTACAGCTTTCCTATGAGGAGTGGCTACCAAAGACATTTTAGAAGCTGCTACTTGGAGCTCCGTGCATACATTTGCCAAGCATTATAATCTTCCTTTATACTCCAGATCCCGAGCAGATTTTGCAACTGCTGTTTTGCAAGGGATCTTAACTACACCATCTTTATCTTAGTACCTCCTCCCCCAGTTTGGCTATGGTATTCTACCCATTTGTTAGGACTGCAGATGCATCCTTGAAGGACATAGTACAGTTTTGTACCTACCATAAATGTAGATGTCCGAGAGGTATGCATCTGCAGTCAGGATTACCCGCCCTCCTTCCCTCTGTGGTACTCTAGGGTATTTACCCATCTTGTAGCTAGCTGGGGGAATCTATTATGGTGTATTTGTTTGTATATATGTATATACATTTTTATATTGTTTGCTCTCTACTGTTTGGAATCATTTGCATTTATCCAAATTTAGCCTTCCTAGAGGGCACCTGGCATCTGGGGCAAGAAACACTGAAGAAAATGGCGTCGGCTGATGCCTTTATACCCAATACACAGCAGCTATGACGTCTGGTGAAGTGCGACATCAGCCGAGGCCAGACCCAGACTTTGGAATCCGGCCGACCGAAGGGCTGCCTGAGGCAGGACAACCCATTTGTTAGGACTGCAGATGCATACCTCTCGGACATCTACATTTATGGTAGGTACAAAACTGTACTTTCTTGACTTTGGAGAGTATGTTTTTTACCTGTGCAGCCGTGATTATAGGAACTTTGCATTCTTCCAGTATAGAGATGGGCCCTCTAGGGGGTGAGAGGGGGGTAAAGTTAGCACTGAACCTATCTGCTAGGATGTTGGCAATATCAGGTGGTTCTGTATATTTAGTGCCTTTGTGCTGTAACTCAGAGCAGATCTGAGTGTTCCCATTTAGATTCTTGACATAGCTATAGAATGCTTTGTGGTTGTCTTTAGAGTCAGTGGCAATTTTCTTTTCATAACTAGCTTTGGAGGATTTTATGAGGGATCCCAGCTTCTTACTGAGGTTGACCAGGGAGTTCCTCCAGTCATAGGATTTTACTCTTTTTTGCAACAGTTTCTTTCTTCTGTTGTAGAGTTTGTTTATGGCAGAGGACCACCAGATTGGCTTCCTTTTTTTGGAAGATAACATCTTGGTTCTATTAGGGATAGCATGATCCATGCACTCGTGTAAGTGCTTATAAAGTGCATTTATGTAGGATTCGGCAGTCATACATCTATTGTCCATCTGCATGGGTGTCATGAAGTTTGCCACTTCTGTCTTAAGAAGTGTGAAGTTGGCTTTGGAGAAGTTTTTTACAATGCTTTCCCTAAGTGGGGGTGGGATGTGGATGTCTAGGCTGATTAGCTTGTGGTTGGATCTGACCAACAAGGAATTGACCTCTGGTGTGGAACACCTGTTTCCCATGTTGGTAATGACCAGGTCTAGAATATTGCTGCCCCTGGTGGGGATGTGAATAAGTTGATCCAATGTGTTGGAATTTATGAATTCTAGAAAACGTTGAGCAAAAGAGTTGGTACATGAGTAGTTTTCCCAGTTAATGGTGGGGTAGTTGAAATTGCCCATTATTAGGGTATTGGTTGTACCCTAATGCTTTCCAGTGTATCAAGAAATGAGGAGTGTGAATCCTGGGGTATGGTGGGGGGTCTGTAGCAAGCTACAATTTGTATTGCGGTCTTGCCCAGAGTTAGTTGCACTTGGATAATCTCGGATGCATTATGCTGTCTGTAGCAAGCTACAATTTGGATTTACTTCCTCTTCCTTTCTGGTTGCTGTCCGTTTTAGTTAGCGGGCAGTTAACCAAGTCCATTTAAGTTAGAGGACTTACCCCCCCCCCCCATTCCCTTGTTGTTGTAGCTGTTCTTTAAAAAAAATTAGTTTCTCCTTCTATTTCTTTATCTTTTCTTACCTGTTTACATTGTTTGTTAGTCAGAATGTTCCAGAAAGTAAGCTCTTGGGATTTAAAAAAATCTGAGAAGTGCAGCAAAAAAATGCCCCTCAATGATTCTCACACTTTGTGTATACTGTTTTCAGGAGTCCTGTTCCATATGCCATGCCTTTTAACCAGAGGGCACTCATGGAATGGAAAAATATATTGATTTTGAAGAGGTTATTAAAAACCCCATTTCCGAGGATATTTCCATTGATTCCTCTCTCCAAAATCAGACAAGTCAGAGAGAGCAGGAAAACGTCCTTCTTCGGCTCCAACATCGTCATCAGAGCCGAAAGCCAAACTACTGAAAGAGTCTGCTCTGACAGCACCCACGGAGCAGGCATCAGCCTCTGGAGCAGGGACTTCTTCAGAGCAGGCAAAAATTTTCAGCTTCAAAAACTTCTATTGATCCTTCGGCTCCAAAAGACCCATTATCTGTCTGTTATCGGAGCTGATCTCCATCCTTAGAGCCAATTACTTCTCGGCTCCCTTCACCATTCTTAGCCAGATCCATATCCCCAACATTGTCAACCACGTCAACTAGGAGCCTCTCAAATGAAGATGTGGAAAGGGTGATGCAAAAGCTTCGCAAGACACCTGCTTGGCCAACTTTCTTTTGGATCCGTGCCCAAAGGAGACAGATCAGTCTCATCCTCCCCCTTTGGCGCCTATTCCTCCACCAATCCGAACTTCGGTTTCGGAGCCAGAAGACTCCGATATCCAACTGGTGTCTGTAATGGGTCTGGGGCACATTGGCTCTTCAGATCTGGTGTGTGCCCCAAGCATCTCCATCCAGTCAGAGTAGGAGACCTCTGGGAGCTGACACTCGCTGGTCATGTCCTGGGAGCTGGTTTGGATCTCCTCTGATCCGACCCGGTCTCTCAGGGCCTTGACATGGATGGGTTTGGCTCCAGCTTCATCTTCATAGCTTTTGTCTCCTGCTCTGAGGACTCTTTCGGCCCAGACATCTGTGTTGTCAGCTCTGGGGAGTTCATTGGAGCAGGGGCTGTTTGCTTTCAAAGTTATGAGGAGAGTGATGACTGGTCCTTAATCTCAGGCACAGTCCCCTTTGGAGATTCCTCCCTCATTGGCGCAGGTGTCTTTACCTCATCACCTCCATCCACAGGACTGCAGGGATCCAAGGCGATATGCGATGGAGTAAAGCTGTAGTTTGTTTTTCTTCCGAAATTTCACCAGAGTACCCCACCGAGAAAATCCCTCGGAAGAGACCATGCAAGAAGAAGCATCTGGACTCCCCAGAGGAGTGTGTCACTTCAGATACTGACTTTGATGAAGCAGAAGGGTCCCCATGGTTGTCTCCTGAGGACGTTTCCGTTGGAGACATCCTGAAAATTCTAAAACAGAGAGGTGACTGGCACTCCTTGTCCCCTTCGGCCAAGGAGTCTGTATACCTGAAGGCCTTCGGATCTCGCCCTTCAACCACTTGTGTGGTCCCACCTTCCACCAAGCTTATTCAGTTAATCTCTCAGAAGGCCTGGAAGATCCCGGACTCCATAAAACCCACTCCTAGGAGGCCAAACAAGTATATTACAGCACCCAAAGACAAAGCCTTTCTCGCCAAGGGAGTAGCAGTGGATGCCTTGGTCGTGGCAGCTGTCGCAAAAAGGGAACTTTCCAAGACAAGTTCCTCTATCATCCATCCTCTTAATAAGGATTCCAGGACCATGGATAGATATGGGAAGTGCGTATTCTCGTCACCAGCTTTTACACTATGATCGCTGAACTGTCTCACTCATTTTAACAGACTTCTGAGGAACCTGCTGAAAGAACTGTCAGACTCCCTCCAAGGAGCTGTAGCTGATGCAGTGGCAGATCATATCAACGTAGAGCTCGCTACCCTCAACTCAGTAGTCAACTCATCCATGAGACTCTTTTTATATGCAGTAGATGGAGTGAGTAGGGCAGCAGGTTCAGGCTTCTTGATTAAGAGGCAGGCCTGGATGCACCTTTACGATTTCATGGAGCCCTGTCGAGTGCTCCTCAAGGCATTTCTGCAGTTAACTCCTACTGCACCTCTAGGCGTCAAATATTGCTTGCTCATATTTGCATTAATAATTCCAAAACCATGCTACATTCTAGGTATCAGAATATTTTATCTTGAAGCATGCATGGCAAACACAACTGAATTGATATTTGACCTCTGTCAATGAGTATTTGTCAGAACTGTAAGGTAATAACTTTATTTTTTAAAGGCTCAAGCCACACCCACTGGGAGTTAGAGACGCACTCAAAAGAGCAGCACTGGAGGGAATGAGTTAAGTCTTCCTTTGTTAATGCTCTCTTCAGTGGCTCCTCTCTCTATCTGGACCCAAAGTTAAAGAAACTAATCCGGTGTGAGCAGGAAGATAAGACTTTGTCTGCCATTGGAGTAAGTTTTTCCACAGTCACCAGACCATTTCCAAAGGTTCAGAGGGGTAGTGGGAAGATGCGGTTCAGGAAATCTCAAAGGTCTTAACAGGACACACAGAGTGGTAGTTCCCCCAGGGGCAGAGGGGAGAACAATAAAGGAAGACGCCACCCCTGTAGCAGAGGAGGCCCACAGAGTCAGGGCTCCAGAGAATCTTTCTTTGACAGACCCTTTCAGTGCTCCTGAAGGAGTGTCCGACTGCTCGCCTGTGGAGGCAGTCAGGTAGACTGTCACTGCACCTAGAAATCTGGTGGAAGATAACCAACAAGTGGGTGCAGGTCATAATATCCAGGGGTTGTATCATTCCCTTCTCTCTCCCAAAAACAAATCCATTCTAGACGTTCTACCCAGTTAAAGGGAACAAGCAATGTTAGAAATCCAAAAGTTGCAAAGAAAGAATCATCCAAGAAGTCCCCACAGACCAGAGAGGATCCAGAACTTACTCAAGGTTCTTTTTTGTTCCAAAGAAAATGGGGGACTGGAGACCCATTTTGGATCTCTGCAATCTCAACAAATCTATGAAGCAAACCAAGTTCCGGATGGTGACACTGCAGTTGATACTTCCATTCCTGGAAAACTGGATGTGCTGTATAGACCTTCAGGATGCGTATTAAAATTTTCTAATGGAAAGACGATCCAGAAGGTTTTTGCACTTCTGGCTAGGAGCCATCCACTTCCAGCTTCGAGTTCTGCCCTTTGGTCTCACTACAGCCCCCAGATAGTGCACCAAATGCATGGCAGTAGTGATGGCTCACCTTAGATGCCGAGGATTCTGGGTGTTTCTGTATCTGGAAGACTGGCTCATAGCTGCCCTAACCAGACATCATCTGCTACAAGCCAACGACTATACACTTCAACTTTGCTCCTCCCTGGGCATTACCATAAATTAGACAAATCTGCTCTAGAGCCATCTCAAAATTTAATTTTTATAGGAGCAGAGATAGATACAACCATGCTGAAAGCAAGACTGCCTCACAACTGAGTGCACATTCTCTGTCTACATGTCAAACTGTTAATCAGGAAAACTTGAGCCATTGCCAAACAAGTGCTATAAATTCTGGGGAAGATGCAGCATCTATCATACTTATTCCTACAGCTCGACTGCATATGAGATACTTCAATGGTTACTTTCCACAGAATGGTCAATCCTGGAATTACCAATGTCGCACAAGATTCTTATAACCAATTCTTGCAAAAAGTATCTCGAGTGGTGGATTCACTCTCCTTCAGTATCTCAAGGCCATCCCTTTATCCCCCCTCAACCCCAAGCCACTATGACCACAGACGCTTCCCAGATAGGGTGAGGGGGCATTATCTAGAGAAGACAGTCCAATGCACCTGGCAGGAACACGAGTCTCACTTGCACATAACCATCCTATCGATGAGGGCAGTGCTTTTGGCATTGCAGACATTTCAGGACACTGTTCCTCTAGGAATGATAGCATTTCAGTCAGACACTATATCCGTAGTCTGGTACATAAACAAGGAGGAACCAGGTCTTATACCCTTTGTCGTGAAGCTCTAAGGGGTTTGCAGTGGGTAATGTCTTCCAACTGCTTTCTGATTGCAATGCACATCCTGGGGAAATCCAACATTATTACAGACATTGAGCAGGGCCATAGTATGACCTCCACGAGTGGTCCCTTGATTAAAAAGTAGCGGAAGATATTTTCCAGAAATGGGGCCAGCCTAGCTGCCATTTTTTTGCTTCACCCACCAATGCCAAATGCAGAAACTACTTTGTCCTAATAAAGTAACAAGACCTCCACCTCCGAACCACAACTGGAAACACTAAAAAACTTTCACAGCAACTGGTAAAATCCAAACAGCTTTATTGTACCACACACTGGTTGAGCGCTTTCTTCCCTACTGTAGGGACTTCATCAAAACAATTTCAGTTTTACAACCCAGCCCTTTTATATAAAAATCATCCAATTAACCAATGAATTATACTAACAATCACATAAAAAATCTTAAAACATGAGAAGATGCATATAACAAATATATATGTGTAACAGTTCAACATTACATGGCAATTACATATCATAAAAGTAATTTAACATTCCCTGTAAAACTTTAAAAAATTCACTCATATATCTAAAACTTATTGTATTACCCTAAAATGTTTTTTTAACTTCAAAAGACATGCAATATTTACATTTTCATTAATACCACGTGTCTGGGTGGCATTCAACCTTAACTGCCACCTTAACTCACATATGTCTAAATGCACATCTAGTACTCTACCCTGAGGGTCCTTAACCAACTGTTGCAATACAGAAAACTTAAAAAAGTGGTCCCTATTCTTAGAAATATGCCTACTCAAGGCATTAGTCATTTTGTTATTTCTTATGTCCAATAAATGCTCCTTCAACCTGTCCTTGAATCATCTAAAGGTTTTGCCCACATAAAAGGCGGGGCATGACTGGCATCTAGCCACATGTACCACATTCTTACTGCAACAGTTGAAATGCCCCCCAATGTGAATATACAGTCCATTTAGCCTCAAATACTCTGGTGTCTCTGCTATATTCATACAATTGTTCTGATGAAGTCCCTTCAGTAGGGAAGAAAGCGCTCAACCAGTGTGTGGTACAATAAAGCTGTTTGGATTTTACTAGTTGCTGTGAAGGTTTTTTTAGTGGTTACTTTGTCCTAATCCCTCCTGTGTGGGAGTCACCAAGGGATGCACTTGTTCACAATTAGCCTCTGGGACTCGTGGATGCTTTCCCTCTAATTCCTCTTATTCCTAAATTATTACAAAAAGCAAGTCTGTTAGAGAGCAGAGAGCATGATAATCCTGATTTTACCCTATTGGCCTCATCAAATCTGGTTGAATGACACATCCCAGCCTTCACAACCTCAGGTTGACAGCTTTGACGCTCCATTTCCCTTGATTGCCAGGTTTCCCCTTCTCTCCTCTCCATTTATACATATTCTGTTGTTCATAGGTGTGTACTAGGCTAATGCCCCAGGGGCCTGTCTAAGCCTAGCCAATAAGAATCCCTAGTATCATGTCAACAGACATAAGTTCCCATTGCCTCTGTCTAGCAGGGCAGCTGAGGTGATCCCCGGGGTAAATTTTCTATTTCCCATCCAGTCGTCAAGATTTCTTTTGAAAAGGGCCAGAGAGGAGCTCTGCTTGACATGAATGGGGAGTCTGTTCCAGAGCTTAAGCAGTCTCTGGGTAAGGAACCTATCCCTCCAGCGTGTTCTGTTTAATGTGGTAACAAGACTGAGGTCCCTGGAGCATGTGGCATGGTGGGATTGTTTTTTTTTTAGATGAAGCATGTCTAGCAGCTCTGGGTCAGACATGGCTTTGTAGGTTAAGCAGAGATTGCCTCTAAGGAGGCAATATGAGACTGAGTATAGCTGGAGTTTTTTGAATTTGTCAATATAGGGCATGCATTTAAGGCCTAGAATCCTCTTGGTGAGGTATTTTGTGGCTTTTCCAGCTGTTGCAGGTGTCTAGTGAGGTACATGCTAAAACGGGCATTGTATTCTATAATAGGTCTAATGAGGGATAAGTAGAGAGGGACAATGACCTCTTTCTTCCTAGATGGGAAACCCTTTGTGATGAGATGTGCCACATAAAAAGATTTTCTAACCACAGTGGCGATGTGGTTGTCAAAGGATAGGTTGCTATCAACCTGTGTTCCCAGATCTCTTATTATACCTCCTGAGTTAAGTGGAACACCGTTGATGTGGTAGTTCATGGGCACAGAGTTTTTCCCAAAGGGAATAATGAAGCATTTTTTGGCATTTAGTTTAATGCCATGGTTCAGGCATCAGTCATTGGTGTCAGTGAGGCCCCTGTGTAGGATGTCTACATCAGTTGGGGATTCTGTAATGGCTCCCAGTGTGCAGTCATCTGCAAACTTGGTCATCCAGAGTGCTTTTGTGTTGGCTTGAATTTCTGAGAAGTAGATGCCGAACAGAAGGGGACCCAGGACAGATCCCCGTGGGACACCACTCGTGACTGGTCGGTAGTCCGATTTGGAGTCCACAACTTTCACTGTGTGAGTTCTATCCATGAGCCAGTTAGCAACCCACCTTGTGACATAGGGGTTAATGCCTAGGTTAGTGAGTCTGTCAATGATTCCCGAGTGGGGAATGGTATCAAAGGCCTTGGCAAGATCGAGATAGGCTGTGTGTACCACCTTGCCCTCGTCCACAGCTTTGGTGACGAACTCAAAGAAGTCTTCCAGATTGAGCAGGCATGATCTACCCATGACATATCGTAACTGCATGGGGCCCAGAGTTTGGAGGCTTCCTATATCCCTGTTTATAAAGGTCCACAATGATATGCTCCATAACCTTGCATATCAGACTAGTCAGGCTAATGGGGCAGTAGTTTCTGGGCTCTGTATTCGCTCCCCCTTTGTAGAATGGGATGACCATGGCCATTTGGTGGGTACAAAGCCTGAAGTGAGGCTGTGATTGAACAGGGCACTCAGGTGTAGTGCCAGCCCATTTTGTAGCTCATGTAGGATGTATCCAGGGATATTATTGGGTCCCATGGAACCTGTGTTCTTGGCTTTAGACAGTGCGGTCTTAACCTGAGCAGGAGTAATATTAGGAACTTGACACTCCAGAATTGCGATTGGCCCTTTGGGGGATAAAGTTTGCACTGACCCTATCAGCCAATATTGGCAATGTCAGCTGGTCAGTGTATGTGTTGCCATTGTGCTGTAGCTCAGAGCAGACCTGTGTGTTACCCTGAAGATTCTTGACATAACTATAAAATGCCTTGTGGTTGTCTTTAGTATTTGCTGCTATTTTGTTTTCATAGCTAGCTTTAGAGGATTTGATGAGCTATCTCAATTTTTTGCAAAGGCTAGCTAGGGATTTTTTCCAGTCTTGGGACTTTACCCTTTTCTGCAACAGTTTCTTCCTTCTATTGTAGAGTTTGTTTATGGTAGGGGACCACCAGATTGGCTTCCTTTTTTTGGAGGTAAGCATCTTGATTCTGTTTGTGATGACTCTATCCATGCACTTGTGAATGTGTTCGTACAGCACAGTGGTGTGGGATTCCGCAGTTGAGCAGCTATTTTCCAACTGCATAGGCATCATAAAGTTTGTTACCTCTGTTTTTAGGAGCCCAAATTTTGCTTTGAAGAAATTTTTTTACAGTGGTTTCCTTTATGGTGGGAGAGGGGGGATGTTGTATATCCATGGTGATTAGCTTGTGGTCAGATCTGACTAGGGAGGAGTTAATTTCAGGTGTAGAGCAGCAGATGATCTTCTTGTTTCACTGTTGCAGTCATCACATTTGGGTTATCCCTCTGCCGGATCGAATACCAGAGGCTTAGTATTTCTGCGTCGGTTGCTGTTGCTTCAGGACTGATGTCAGGTCATCAGTAGTATAAAGTAAGGCAGCCAATGCCATTACATCAGTTTTTCTTGCCTAGGAGCCTGAAGCAGAAGCAGTTTGCATGAGTGCAGGTCGGCCGCTACCTGAGTTTTGTCTTCCGAATTGAAGCTGAAGTCTTCTAAAGCTAAGTACCCCATTGGGGATCCTTTTTTCTTGCACTAAGCGATGTCAGAAAAAGTTAACAATTGTCTCGCCTGTGGAAAGCAAATATTACTCCGAGACTTTCATTCTTATTGAATCACTTGCTTAGGCCCAGACCACGACGTCCCTTGCTGTTGTTTTTGTGCTTTGTTTAACTCCAGAACTATATGTCGTCGGGCCCTTATTGTAGCTGGATATTTTTGCTTAAGTCCTTGAACTCCAGTATGGCTTTGGTAAGCTATCAGACAGCAGATCTTCTGAAAAAAATGTAAGGGTAAAGACAGAGACAGACCGCACAGGTCCAAACCCACCGACGATGCTTCCGTTAAGCTAGTCGTCAGTTCTCCGGTCCTCATTGTGGCGCTTTTGCAGCCCCTGATGCCCGCTTCTCTGGATTTGCAGGCCACTACCGAGACCCTTTTGGAGTCCGGAATGCCTCAAAACTCTACTTCAACTAAGGATCCTGAAGCAACAGCAACCAACACCGAAATACTAAGCCTCTGGTATTCTTGCCGGTCGAGGGCTACCCTGGCAGGGATAACCCAAATGTGATGACTGCAACAGTAAATACACTCGAACATCTACATTTATGGTAAGTGTACACAACTGTACTTTGCTCATGTTGGTTATGACCAGAATGAGGATGTTACCACCTAGTGGGGCTAAGAACAAATTGGTCCAGGATATTGGAATTTATGAATTCCAGAAATTGTTGAGCAAGTGAGTTAGTACTCGAGTAATTTTCCCAGTTTATGTAGGGGTAATTAAAGTCCCCCCAGCATTAGAGTGTTGGGTTGCACTTTGGTATTTTCCAGGATGTTTAGGAATGTAGAGTTGGGAGGTCTTGGGACATGGTGGAGGACCTATAGCAGGCAACCACCTGGATTGCTGTCTTGCCCAGTGTTAGCTGTGCCTGGAGTATCTCCGAAGTGTTGTGTTGGCCTACTAGTCTGGAGGTGTGAATATGGAGACACCGCCGCCTTTAGTGCTTCAGTCCAGGTTTTGGGGCCTAAAGGTGTGGTATGATTATAGCCTGGTAGCACGGGGTGCTCTCTGGAGCCTTGAACCAGGTTTCAGTTACTGCACAGACATTCTCCATTTTAAGGAGGGTTTTGAGTGAGTGCATTTTACGATTCAAACTTCTAGTGTTGAGTAACATAACCCTCAGATTCTGTTTGGTTGTAGCTATTACAGTGGTACTTTCGACATCAGGACATTGCCTAAAAAAGGCACTATAGGGGTGGCAAGTGCCTTAGCCAGTATCTGGAATCCCAGAGATAATAGATGCAGGCCATCTCTGGTGAAGCATCAAGGTCTCTCGATCATGTCATCCCAGGCAGACAGATACTGGTTCCCCTTAGAATGACACAAGAAATTTAGCCAATTGTTGAAGTCAGTCATTTTCTGTTTGTACTATGGTATTATTCAGGGTGATGGCAGAATACTACTCCAGGCTAGGGTCATACCTGCCTGAGCTACATGGTCCGAGAGCTCTTCCATGTCTCTTTTCATGTAGTCCAGAGAGGTAGTTCTCAGGTCATTCACACCAACATGGACAATGACTGAGTCATATTTGTTCCTGCTGTGGAGTGACGTGAGCGCGTGTGTTGTGGCAGATCCTGGCGCCTGACAGGCAGCTAACTGTAACTTTCTCATTGTTCAACCTGGTGAGTGGGACATCAGTGTGCCTTACTATTGAATCACCTGTAACTAGTGTATTGGGTATACTGTGTTGCTTTAGGAGCTTTTTTTGAGTGGCACAATGTTTGTGTGAATTGTGTTGTGCAGTTTGTACCGTGGTGTGGTGGTTGCTTGAGTGTCTGCCTTGGAGGTCTCTGATGTTTGGGTAGATTTTTAATGAGAGCCTCCGCAAAGGTGGATGTTCATCGTGTTACCCTGCTGCAGTCATCACACTTGGGTTATCCTGCCATCAGGCGGTCCCGCAGTCGGGCTGAGTTCCAAAGTCTTGGTCCGGTGTCGGTTGCTGTCGCTTCTTCCCTAACGTCAGTGCGCCAGGGGGTATATAAGAGGCATCTGACGCCATTTTCTTCAGTCTTTCTTGCCGCGCGGTGCCCGAAGCAGAAGCAGTTCGCAAGTGCCGGTCGGCCGACACCTGAGATTTTCGATTTGAATTTCAGTCTGAAGTCTTCAATAAAGCGAAGTACCCCATTGGGGAACCTTTTCTTGCCTCAGTCCGATGTCAGAAAAAGTTAATTGCATTTCTTGTGGGAAGCAAATACCTCATAAGGCCTTCCATTCTTATTGTATTCCTTGCCTAGGCCCAGACCACGACGTCACAGGTTGTCGGTTTTGTGCTAGGTTTAATAAACGAACTATCAAACGCCATTTTGACTTCGCACGACATTACTTTGGTAGGAAATTTAATTGTATCATGCCGTCGGAGCAACCAACGATTGGCATGCATAAAAAACGCAAGGATAAGCAGCCTAGGAACAAGCCAGACTCCGAGGCCTCTGCTGGGCCTGTCGCCAGTTCTCCGGTTTTCAGTGAGGCGCCTATGCAGCCCTTGACAACCGCAGAATTGGAACCCCAGACAGATTCGGATTCTCAAGCGGAGAGTACTAGGCCATCGCAGCCATCTTCATTAGGGCCTTCCGACACCGGAGCAGAAGGAGATCCCGGTGCAGTAGAAACACCTTCGGTTGCAGAAGGTGTCTTCAGACCGACTACACTCACCATTAAATCGTATGCTAAGCTTAAAACTCCATTAAAACCAAAAAAGACTGTACATCAGTCTCCAGTTCAAGGCCCCATGCCTAAGAAACAGATGCTTAAGATGGCTGAAGATTTGATTACCCTAATCAGGGGCTTCCCATCCCCCTCCAGATAAAAGACGAAGACAAGAGGAGGATTATGCTTCCTCTGACCAGGTTTCTATTTCCTCAGATTCTTCTGAGGAACAGGATTATGCCTTTCCCCCTTATGAAGACTCTGATGCTGAAGACTCTATTCCCTCAGCATCTCCCCCTGAAGACTACTCCTTTGGGGAAACTTTACATACCATGAGGGAACATTTCCACTGGGAAGGCCAGGACTACTCTGATTCTAAGAAAAGGCTCCCAGAGTTCCTTTTACTACCCCAGCACAGATCACTTGCTATCCCACCAGTTTTAAACATTGTGGATGATGTTTACTTGGAGTCTAAATCCAGACTCTCTACTTCCTGCTCCAGCCAAACCAGACAGATACTACAGAGTACCTGACTCACATAAATTCCTTTATAAAAGCCCTGTGGCTGACCCAGAAACAATTTCCCTGGGTCCCAAAGGGGCTAAAGCTTCTATGGCTAAAAATCCTGTGCCCTCTGAAAGAGATTCCAGAGCCCTAGATAGATGGGGAAAGAAGATATACACCTCAGCTACTCTGGCTATGAGAGCATTAAATTGTCAGTTTCACATGCTGAAATATCAGCAATTCCTAATGTCTCAATTAAAACAAAAAATGAGCACACATTCTGAACGGTCTGAATTCAAGGAAATGCAGGATCTGTTGTATGCAGCTGAACAGGTGGGCAAACATACTTTACAATGTGGATTTGATTCATTGGAAGCTTCCTGTAGAGCGGCTGTTACTGGGTCTGTCATACGTAGACATGCTTGGTTAAAAGAACAACAACCATACCTGATCATGTTAAAGCAAAATTATTGGGTGCACCTTTACAGCAGGATGTATTATTTGGTGTCAAAGCAGAAGAGGTTTTAAAGAAAATGGAGGATAAGGCAAAGTCTATGCAGACGGTCAAGGATTTTTTACAGGTACAACCCCTTCGTTTCAGCAGAAATTGGCCAACAAAAAACTGGTCCTTTCCAGCTTTTGACAGATCACAGAGGGGCAAATACACACGCCCAAGGGGCAGAGGTCAGTCACAAGGCCCTTACAAACCTCGCCAATGGGGCACTGCTACCCAGAAAGGAGGAGAAAACAGGCCCCAAGCTAGCAGAAGACAAACACAATGACTCAACCCTCAAACTACCAAGCAAATCTCTCTTGGCAGGTCCCTTGGGAGGAAAATTAGCACTTTTTGCAGACAACTGGCACATCTTCACAAAAGACAAATGGGTCCTAAACATTGTCTCACAAGGATACAGATTCCACTTTCTTACCTTGCCAAGGATAAAAGGAATGCCAAACCTGCCACCAAATCAATGGGCAGAGGCACAAAAACAAATTACAGCTCTCATGGACATGTGAGCTATTCAACAGGTACCTACACAGGAGCAAGGGCAAGGATTTTACTCAAGACTCTTTCTAGTCCCAAGAAAGGGCAAAGCATGGCGACCCATTCTGGATCTTTCAATTCTGAACACCTATCTGCAAGTACCAAAATTCAAGATGCTAACACTACAGCAGCTTCTCCCCATGCTGGGCAAGAATGCTTGGCTAGTAACGTTGGACCTCAAGGAGGCATACCTGCATGTCCCTATCAGACATAATTGCAGAAGATACCTCTGCTTCATTGCAGGTTCAACCCATTATCAATTCTCTGCACTGCCCTTTGGCTTATCGACTGCGCCCAGGGTCTTCACAAAATAACTGGCACCAGTAATTGCATACTGCAGACAAAGAGGAATTCACATCTACCCATACCTGGATGACTGCCTTATTCAAGCAGAAAGCAAGGACATTCTTTTAAAGCATCTGGCATTTGTCAAACACCTTCTAAGTTGCCTAGGGTACACAGTAAACGAAAAAAAATCAAAACTAGTGCCCTCACAAAACACAATATTCCTGGGTGCCAGCTTGAATACAATGGCCCAGATGGCTTATCTCAAGTCAGACAAGCAACAACAGCTGACTCAATACTTCAAAATAATGGCAACAAAGACCCAATCCCTGCAAGAAAAATTTTGCAGGCCTTGGGATTCATGGCATCTTGCATACTACTAATACCATTTGCAAAACTGCATATGAGGAAATTACAATGGTACCTGAAAAGCGTATGGACTCAGCACAGCCACAGCTTGGAAACAATGATACCACTCATTCCCTGCCTTCAACAGGAGTTTCTATGGTGGGCACAGGCATGTCACCTCAACAAGGGTCAGCCTTTCACCTTACCCACAGCCAGGCAAACTATGACAACAGATGCATCGGACTATGCCTGGGGAGCACACATGGCAGGACAGTGCATTCAGGGCAAATGGGCTACAGATCAAAGGCATCTGCATATCAATCAAAAAGAAATGCTAGCAGTACAGAATGCCCTAACAGCTTTCAAGGACCTCTTACACCCAGGACATCTAATAATAAAGATGGACAATACCACAGTAATGTGGTACATAAACAAGCAAGGGGACACACATTCCTACCCTCTATGCAGGCAAGCAATGACCTTGTGGAATACAGCACTGTCTTACCAAGCTCAACTACAAGCACAATTCCTGCCAGGAAAGAAAAACACATTGGCAGGCGACCTAAGCAGAAACATCATGGATCCCCACGAGTGGAAACTAGATCCACAAGTATTTGCAATGATAACTCAAAAATGGGGACGCCCAGACATAGATCTGTTTGCCAACCCCCAAAACTACCAACTTCAAAAATTTTGCACAAGGACATTCCACCCACAAGCTCGGAAAGTGGACGCCCTCTCATTCAGTTGGGAAACATTAACAGTGTATGCCTTTCCTCCACTGCCTCTTCTAGCAAAGCTACTGCTGAAAGTCAGATTAGAGAGGCCACAAATGATACTCATTGCACCAGACTGGCCACGCCAGCACTGGTATCCAATTCTAAGGAACATGGTCCACTGCCCACCATGGATTTTGCCACAAATTCCTCACCTGCTCACCCAGCAAGACAATCAGATTCTACACAGCCAGCTCAAGACTTTAAACCTGGCTGCATGGCAAATTACCTAAATAACCAGCCAACACCTCTATCCAAAGCTGTTATGGATGTCATTCTGGAGGCCAGGAGGCCCAGCACCAGGAAAACCTATTCAGACAAATGGAAAAGATTTTGCGCCTGGAACCAGGCTAAAGGTCAAAATCCCCTTGATCCCAACATTCCTCAGATTCTACAATATTTAACTGAGATGTTGCACAAAAGATCTATTAAGATCCACGCCTCAGCAATTTCAGCTGATTACAACACGGATCCTCCTTTATTTTCACATCCACTTGTAAGACAGTACCTCAGAGGGGCTAAGAACATAAGACCACCCAGGAGAGCACCAACACCTACTTAGGATCTCAACTTTGTTCTGGAAAAGCGTACACTGCCGCCCTTTGAACCAGCTTTTTCAGCTGACTTAAAATTTCTTTCATGGAAAACTGCCCTGCTACTAGCAATAACTTCAGCTAGAAGAGTCTCAGAGCTACAGGCTCTAATGGCAGTGGAGCCTTTCCTCATTTTTCATCAAGACAGAGTCTCTCTATGAACTAACCCTTCCTTTATGCCAAAGGTGGTATCCAGTGTGGCCCTAAACCAAACCATTCATTTGCCCACCTTTTTCCCAAATCCCCAGAACAAAGGAGAAAGACTCCTGCACTCTTTGGACATTCACAGGCAATTGTGTTACTACTTGGATAAAACTAAGGCTTTCAGAAAATCTGACCAGCTCTTTGTAGCCTATGCTGCAGGATCACAAGGAAAAGCTGTCTCAAAACAGACCATTTCAAAATGGATAGGACATTGCATACATTTCTGCTACACGCATCATGGGAAACCGGTACCTGCTAACATTAGGTCCCACTCCACCAGGGCTTACAGCTACATCAGCAGCCTTTCTCAGGGGGGTGCCAACCAAGGATATTCTGGAAGCTGCAACTTGGAGTTCAGTGCATACCTTCACCAAACACTATCACTTACCTCTATATTCTAAGACTAGAGCTGGTTTTGCCACTGCAGTTTTGCAGGGCCTACTAGCTCCTTCTAACCCTGTTTAGCTCCACCACCCATCCTTAGCTTTGGGATTCAACCCAAGTCTGATGATTGCAGCAGGGTAACACGATGAACATAGTACAGTTTTGTACCTACCATAAATGTAGATGTTCGAGTGTTCACCCTGCTGCAGTTCAGGTTACCCTCCCTCCATCCCCTCTGAAATAGCTGGACTTATCTATACCATTCTATCCTATGCAATCTCTGTGGTGTATTTGCTTGTGCCTGAAGGTATTGTTTTATTTTTATATGTACATTTTTATATAGCAATATATATATTGCCTACCTATTGAGGGCACCTGACATCTGGGGCAAGAAAAGCTGAAGAAAATGGCGTTGGATGCCTCTTGTATACCCCTGGCGCACTGACGTCAGGGAAAAAGCGACAGCAACCGATGCCGGACCAAGTCTTTGGAACTCAGGCCGACTGCGGGACCGCCTGACGGCAGTATAACCCAAGTGTGATGACTGCAGCAGGGTGAACACTCGAACATCTACATTTATGGTAGGTACAAAACTGTACTGTGCATGTTTTGTGTTTCTGTGTGAGGACTGTGGTGGTGTATGTTTTGGAGGACTATGCGTTTCATGTGGTGTGGTGCAAGTGTTGACCTTCTCCTCTTGGCTGGCAAGTCCAGTCGTGGCATGAGAGTGCTTTGCTTCCAACTTGGATATATAGGTGCATCTCTCACAAGTCTGGGTGTTCAGAGGTAGGAGGAGAGTGATGTCTGTGTACATGAGGCAGTTGCTACATTGCCTTAGGATGCCCAGGTTCACCAGGTTACCAGGAGTGAGCACAGAGAACTGACCTTTAGACATACCTGGATGGGTGTTAATTTAATAGTATTGAAGTTGTTTAGTGCTGGTAGCAGTAAAACTGCTCCAGGAAATGCTATGAGAGGCTTTGAGCAAGTGCTAGACTTTGATACTCAAGCTGAGTGCAAACAGATGTTAGACTGGCAAGATTTAAGGGACAATTTGAAGATTAAACTTTCTGGCACCATAAATAGTTTAACGGCACTGAGCGACGCTCAAACATGGGTTTTTAAGGCATAAAGTTAAAAGGGATAGAAATGCTGCCCAAACAGCCAAATAACTACAGTTTCCAAGTTTGAAACCACTTCTCTTGTGACTGATAGGCTGCCCAGTGCTTACCACTCTCACTGATAGGCGGAAGGGCTTCCCTCTATCACAGAAAGGTATGGGGCATTCAGAAACTACGAAAACAGCCCTGAATGCAGCAAAATCTGAACTGGACTATGCTGGTTAAGAGAAAGGCGGGAAGAAAGGCAAACAAGCTAGATTTTTTTTTTTTTTTACAGGTAAACAGAGAGTACACTTAGCGAGGGCAAATACAGTAAAAGGACATCAGTGCACAATTTAAAACTCACTACAATTGCAATAAAAGGCAAGCAAACACTTAAAACATAGTGCAGGCTAGCACACTTGAGTGTGTAGCTAAAATTGCAATAAATGTAGTTGAATCTAGGACAAAAAAAATCAGAACAAGTGCAGTAAGCAGTAATATAAGCAGGTAAAGCAGTGATACATAGATTGAATCAAAAAAGTCTCTCTTTGTCCTCTCTGTTGCTCTTGTAGGCTTTAGGATGCCAAAAGGGGATCCACGGAGCTTAAACAAGGGCAAAAACCATGCAAACACGTTTTTTTTTTTTTTTTTAAGGCTGAAAGTTAAAAGGGATAGAAATCCTGCCTAAACAGCCAATAAGTTACAATTTCCGAGTATGAAACCACTCCTCTTGCAACTGATAAGCTGTCCAGTGCTTACCACTCTCACTGATAGGCGGAAAGGCTTCCCTCTATCACAGAAAGGTATGGGGCATTCAGAAACTACAAAAACAGTCCTGAATACAGCAAAATCTGAACTGGACTATACTGGTTAAGAAAAAGGCGGGAAGAAAGGCAAACAAGCTAGATTTTTTTTCTTTTTTACAGGTAAACGGAGAATACACTTAGCGAGGGCAAATACAGTAAAAGCACAGGTCCTCCCATAAAACCTCTACATGTAATTATACAATAGTAAATGGAATTGGTTCGTAATATGGGCAACTGATAACCAGGTAGATCCTTTTTCTGTGCCCATACATTCTATACTAGAATTTCTAACCAAACTTTTTCATGAAGCTGTATTTGCTTCTACTGTTAGAGTCCAACTAGCAGCAATTTCGAATTTCCATGTGCGACAGAATGGCTCTGCTGTCATGTCACACAGGGCTCTGTAAGGCCTTTTTGAAAGGAACAACAATGATTAGACCCCCATACAAGAATCCAACTCCTCCCTGGGATCTGAATTTTATTTTAACAAATAATATTCATTCCCCCTTTGAATCTTCAGCCACATATGATCTAAAGTTTCTGTTTTGGAAAACACTCTTTTTTTTTTAGTAGCCATTACCGTCTTGGAGTTGCAGACCTGATCTTCCAAATCCCCCTTACCTAATTTTCATAAGGATAGAGTTTCTTTACACACTAATCTTTCATTTCTGCCAGATTTTGTGTCAAAGTAAACTAAATCAATCTATTGAGCTACCAGTGTTCTTGCCTAATTACCAGAACAGAAGTGAATAATCCCTGCATCTTCTGGACATATGTAAGCAATTACGTTTTTACTTACACAGACCTTCACATTTCAGGAAATCAGACCAATTTGTTTATATCTTACTCTGAGACTAGGAAAAAGGTCAACCAGTCTCAAAAGTTACCCTATCTAGATGGCTCACTTTTTGTATATCCTACATCTACAGTTCTAAAAACAGACCTCTTCCTTTTCCTGTTAAGGCACATTCCAGCAAGTCAATATCTACATCTGTAGCCTTTCAAGCAAGGTTACACTGGGATGATATCTGTCGGAGCTATGTGGGCAAAGCCACATACCTTTATTACTCATTACAAATTGGATTTGGCCTCCAGGAGTAGAGCTTCATTTGATTCTATGGTTCTGAGGAATATTCTCCCATGAACCACCCAGGAATTTGGTAGCTTGGGACACGGTCCCATCAGTGAGAATAAAGGCGAGACTGACAACAACACATAAAGAGGCTATGTACTTACCATAACTTTCCATGTGTGTTGTCCATCTCTACCTTTATTCTCACAACCCATCCTCCATGCCCCCTTCCAGAACTCCTGGAAGACAGAATAGACAGTGGATTTATGAATCTCCATAGCCTGAGAGATACTAACTTTAACCTCTAAAAGGTCACATCTGTTGTGTAAATTATTTTTTTTTCTGGCAGGGCAAACAAGATCTGGGGAAGTTGGGAGACTGCATTATGGATAGGGGAAGGAGGCCCATGAGCTTTGCTGAAGACCTTGAACTATTGGAAAGGTTGAGACAGATCAAACACATAGGATCCAAACCCATCAGTGAGAATAAAGGTTGAGATGGACAACACACATGGAATGTTATGGTAAGTACATAACTTCTTTTTCTGGACATTGTCCATCGTTGAGGTATTCCTCAGGTAGATCTTTTTGCCTCCCCTCTGAACAAAGTCCTGTCTTCTGTTCCAGAGTCACAAGTCCTCTGGCTTGGAAGGTGGAGACCCTGTCTTTTCCTTGGAAGGAGATGTTTCTGTGTGCCTTCCCTCTCCTCCATCTGCTTCCAAGGGTCCTGAACAAGGTCTTTCTTTTCCTCCAGGGGCTTTATTTTCTGAGATGTGTGCATCCATAAGTCAACTGTATGTCCTGCTCCTTGCATGGGGAGAGTACATGATGATGTGTAGTCAAATCTCACCTTCATTTTTACATATGGGTTCGGAGCCGATCCTCTGCTACGGACTCGGCCGAGTTACAAGCTCGAAGACTTCTGGCTGGCTCGTGGCTAAGCAGGTATCCCATAGTGCACCAGTACAAACCCCAGATCTCGTTTGCCACATCAAGTTTGGTTGTGCTTTTCTTGGCTCTGGCTAAGTGTTAAAATTCTTCTATTTAAATTTTGTATTACAGTTATTACGGTGTTGTAAGATGATATTATCTTAGGCAGTAGTGTTGTTTGCCCTTTTCTGTGCATTCTTAGCTTAAACTTGTTGTTACTTTGGTATCCTGTGTATGAGTTTAGAGTCCTTGTAGGCGCCGTTGCGCTTTTTTCCTTATCAGGTAGTTTGTTAGTTTGTGGTGGTTTTCCGCTGATAGCTAACAGGGGCTCCTGTTATTCTGTTGTCTTTCTTGACCATTATAGGCAGCTTAGTTTCCTTAATCTGAGATTGTATTGTTGGCAGGGATCCACTGGTTATTTGCTAAGGGTTGGAGTTCCTCCCTTAGTACGTTAGTTTTTTCTTCTAATTGTTCCACATAGAGTCTGTGTGTGTTTTTTGGTCTGTTTAAATTAGAAGACCCAGTTTCTATCACACTGGGCTAGGCCCGTTTAAGTTAGAGGACCTAGTCCTCGTGGTACTTCTTTCTATACAGCTAGGCCCGTTTTAGTTACATGGCCTAAAAATTGTTACCACATAGAGTTATTTACAGTTTTCTGTGTGTGTGTACATTTTCTGGTCTGTTTAGATTAGAAGACCTAGTTTCTGTTCCACCGGGCTAGGCCCATTTAAGTTAGAGGACCTAGTCCTCTCCCCTTCTTATTCTTCCTTTCCTGGGTTTTGTGTGTGTGTGTGTGTGTGTGTGTGTGTGTGTGTGTGTGTGTGTGTGTGTGTGTGTGTGTGTGTGTGTGTGTGAAAAGTCTAAAGAGAGTAAGGAGCACAAACCTTCAGGTTTTAAGAAGTGCATGAAATGCTCCTAAAAGATGTCTTTAACGGATGGCCACAGTAGCTGTGTCTACTGTTTAGGGGACATTCACCTGCAGGAATCATGCTTGTTCTGCCATGCTTTCTCTCCTAGGGTGTTAGAGGAGAGAAAGAACAAGCTTATACTCAAGGGTCTACTAAAACCATCTTTTGAGGAAGTTCTATCCAGTTCTTCGGCTTCCTCCAAGTCTGGCAAATCTAAGTCTTCAAAAAGGCCTTCTCCAGCACCGGCTGGTGTCTCAGGGCCGCCTTCTAAACAGTCAAAATCTGCCTCCTTGACTCCACTGCCTTCAAGCCGAAGGAGAGCACTATTGTGGTGTCAGAGTCAGTTCGAAGTGTTTCAAAGCCAATCTCGGAACCGATTGAATCAGCAATTGAATCTGCTTCTCAGAGCCGGACTGTGGATTCCCTACCAGTTTCCGTGTTACTAAAGCCTTCAGTGCCCCCTAGATCAAGATCCCCTACTGTGTCTTCCAGATCTTCCAGGAGCCTTTCGGAAGAAGATGTGGAGAGGGTAGTGTTGAGACTCCTGAAGTCGTGTGCCTTACCAAAATTATTGTTGGCTCTGACCCAGTCGGCTCCGTAGCCACTCGATCCAGCTTTGCCCTTGTTTGCTATTCCTCCTTTGAGCCATGTTGACCCTTTGGAGCTGCAGTGCTTGGTGCCACGGAGGTACCAGTTCCAGCTCCCTTTGTCGTTGCTTTGGAGCCGGGTTCGGCTCCAAAATGCTCTGTGCCATCCGTCGTGTCCAATGGCCGAAGCTCTCCTGTCGGCGCCAGCAGGGAGGGTTGGAATCGAACTTCTTAGTTTCTGAGCCTTCCTCTCGGTGCGTCGGCCAGGGTGAGCTCAGACCCTGCATCTATCTCGGAGCCGACGGCTCTGGCTCCGACGGCAAACTTTGTCTCTTCTGAGCAGGGGAGGTCTTTGGAGACAGAGAGGTCGGCGTTTGAGAAGATGAGGAGCATGCTGTCTCATTCTCCAGCCCTTACCAGTGGTACCAGCACTCTTCCCCCGAGAGCACCCACTTTGGTCTCAGCCCCTACTCTCTCCAGAGACAGCAGAGACCCTCAGCCTCAGGAGCCATCGGCTGGTGGCCCCCACTCTTCCGAGGCCTCCCCGTAATGCCCTTTTGAGGAGCCTCCCCGGAAGAGGCTATGTAAGAGGAAGCATGTTGACTCCCAGGATGAGTCCTTGACATCGGACACTGACCTCGAGGAGTCGGATGGGTCCCCCAAGTCATCCTCTGATGATGTCTCCTTCATGGACATCTTGGAGATTCTTAAGCAGAGGTGCGACTGGCCCACTGTCAACCCTTCTGATGAGGGGTCTGTGTACCTGAAGGCTTTCGGTTCAAACATCTGCCTCTTGGGTGTGTCCACCTTTTGATGAACTAATGGATCTAGTTAGTGGAAAGGTGTGGGATACTCCTGATGCCTTGGAGCCAGTCCCCAGGAGACCCAATAAGTTTCTGTCTGCCCCTCCTGGTAAAGAGTTTTTTGTCTAAGGGCGTTCCGTAGATGCCATGGTGGTGGCCACAAAGAAGGAGCTGGTGGAGACTTCTTCCTCTGTTCATCCGCCAAATAAAGATTTGCAGCAGATGAACAGATTTGGGAAGAGTATCTTTAGTTCAGCGGCATTTACCCTTCAATCGTTGAACTATCTCACTCACTCACTTCACGAGATTACAGAGGGATCTCCTCAAGGAGTTAGGAGATTCTATACAAGGTGTGTGTACTGAGGGAGTCCCTGACAAGATCTCTGCTCAGTTGTCCACCTTAAATTCTATAGTTAACTCCTCCATGCGGCTTATCTCCTATGCAGCTAATGGAGCGAGTAGAGCAGCGGGTTCAGGAGTTGCCCTGAGGCGTCACTCCTGGATGCGCTTGTGTAATTTTGCGGAACTGTTCAAGTCTACTTTCACCAACGCCCCATTTGATGGTTCCTCATTGTTTGGTTCCAAGGTGAAGGACACACTCACTTGGTGTGAGCAAGAAGGAAAGACGCTTTATTATGTGGGAGTACGTTTTACTGTTCCCTCTCAATGATACTGAAAGGTCAAAGGGGCAGTAAAATGTGGTTCAAAAAGTCCCAGAGGGTCTTTCCGGACACACACGGTGAATCCTCCTTCAGAGGCAGAGGAGGAGGAGGAAATGGGAGATGTTGCCCTAGAGGCAGGGGCGGGCCGCAATACCAGTAAGGCCATGATTCCTTTCAGGGACGGCCTTATCAGCGCTCCTGATGTGAGGCCTGACTGCGTTTTTCTGGGGCCAGTCGGGGGTCGCATTTCTTTGTACCCAGAAGCCTGGCTAAATATCACTCAAGACAAGTGGGTACAAAGAGTTGTTACCAGAGGCTATATCATACCCTTTTCCCTTCCACCGTTTGTTCCCAAGAAGATCCCAGATGTACCACCCAATCACAGGGATCAGGCAACTGTGGAAAACAACAAATTGCTTTTAAAAAAAAGTCATCCAGTCTGTCCCAGCAGACCAGATAGGATCCGGAACTTACTCCAGGTTCTTTTTAGTACCAAAACGAACCGGAGATGGGAGGCCAATATTGGACCTCAGTAGTTTAAATGAATCTATGAAGGACGACAAGTTTCGGATGGTAACTCTGCAGTCGATACTCCCGTTTAGGGAAAGACTATTGGATGTGCTGTCTAGATTTCCAAGATGCCTACTACCATATAAAAATGGACACGGCATCCAGGGGCCATCTACGCTTCTGGCTGGGAGCCAGTCATTATCAGTTTCGTGCTCTGCCCTTTGGTCTCATCACAGCCCCCAGGGTGTTTACCAAATGCATGGCAGTAGTGACAGCTCACCTGAGACGTCAAGGATTTCAGGTGTTTCCGTATTTGGACGTCTGGCTCCTGACCACTCCCACCAGGCATCTACTCCTCCAGAACAGAGATGCCACTATTAAACTTTGTGCTCAGTTAGAGAGCTCCATAAAGTGGGAAAAATCTGCATTATTGCCCTCTCAATCTGTTATTTTTATAGGCGCAGAGGTAGATACAGTGAACATGACAGCTCGTCTCCCTGCTGACAGGGCACAAAACTTAATCTTTCAAATTCAACGTCTTCTTCCGTTGCGGAAGGTCAAAGCGAAGTGGGTTCTTCAGCTCCTTGGAACTATGGCTTCCACCAATTTATTAGTACCATTAGCCAGGTTGCACATGAGAATTCTCCAGTGGCTTCTGTCTTCCCAATGGTCCTTCCAATATCTCCCACTGAGTCATCCTATCCTGCTGACGGAATCATGCAAGAAGGACCTTCTTTGGTGGATAGCTCCCAACCAGTTGATCACGGGCGCTCCCTTTGTTCCTACCCAACCCGTTGCCACTGTGACCACGGATGCCTCCCAGATCGGGTGGGGGGGGGCATTATCTCGGCAGGACTGTCCAAGGCACATGGCAAGAACACTAAGCTCACCTGCATATCATTGTTCTGGAGATGAGGGCGGTGCTCCTTGTGTTGCAAGCACTTCAAGACCTTCTTCCTCTCGGGACTATTGTGATACAATCAGACAGCATGTCGGTAGTTTGGTATATCAACAAACAGGGTGGTACTAGATCTTACCAACTCTGTCGAGAGGCCATGCGAATTTGGGAATGGGCAATTTCTTCCCAGCACTTTCTGGTTGCAATGCACATTCCAGGGATGACCAACATGATAGCCGACAAGCCCAGCCGGGCGATTCTACTGCCTCACGTGTGGTCTCTGAAACAGGAAACAGCAGAACAGATTTTCCGCAAATGGGGACAGCCTTGCTGCAACCTCTTTGCCAGCCCAGTCAATACCAAATGCAGTAGCTATTTTTCCCTCATTCCCCCTCCGGGGGAGACACCCAGCGATGCTCTGGCTCACGATTGGCCCATGGGACTTCTGTATGCTTTACCTCTCATTTCCTCTCATTCCAAAGTGGTTCAGAAAGCCAGTCAGCTGGGAAGCAAGTTGATCCTCATTGCTCCTTACTGGCCTCATCAGGTCTGGTTCCCTTTTCTCGAGCCTCTTCTCCTGGACCCAGCTCCAGATCTGTTGACTCACATGTCAGGTTTGCTACATCCCTCAGTCCACACCCTCAGGTTGACAGTGTGGCTGCTCCAGTTCCAACCCTAGTCAGGCTTCATGATGTATCATCCTCAGTATCACATATTCTTATGTCCTCCCATAAACCTTCAGCTAGGAGGCTGTATGGCAGTAAACAGAAAAGATTTTCTATTTGGGCACAGAAAATGAATGTAGATCCCTACACTGATTCTATCCCTGTGATTTTGGAATTTTTCTCTGAGCTTTTTCAACAAGGGGCTGCCGCCACCACTATGAGTCCAATTGGTGATGATTTCTCATTTTCACTTAGGCTATCCAGATGATTTAATGTCTCGCAAGCTATGCAAGACCTTTTTGAAAGGAATCACTCTTTGGAGACCACCACTGCAAGAACCTGTGGCTACTTGGGATTTAAATTTCTTGTTGTCCAAACTGACTTCTCCCCCGTTTGAACCTTCACACTCATCTTCATTGAAATTTTTGTCTTGGAAGACTGTTTTTGGTAGCCATTACGTCAGCTAGACGGGTATCTGAGCTACAAGCCTTGTCTGTTAAGCCACCTTATTTGATCTTTCACAAGGACAGGGTGTCACTGCATACTAATCCCTCCTTTGTCCCCAAAGTTTGTTCCCCTGCTACCTTAAATCAATCCATAGAACTCCCAGTTTTCTTCCCTAATCACTGTAATGCAGCTGAATACAGTTTTCATCAGCTAGACGTTCATAGACAACTACATTTTTATTTACAGCGGACCAAGGAATTTAGGAAATCAGATCAACTATTAATTTCCTTTTCTGACTCCAGATTGGGCTTACCAGTTTCTAAAGTGACGCTATCTAACTGGATTTCCAGTTGCATATCCTTTATCTACAGTTTGGAGAGCAGACTTTTACCCTGCAGGATCAAGGCTTATTCTACCAGGTCGCTGTCTACCTCTGCAGCCTTTCAAGCCAGGGTCCCACTTGATAATATTTGTGCAGCAGCTACGTGGGCTAATACTCACACTTTTATTACACATTACAAATTGGATTTAGCTTCCAGGGGTAGAGCATCCTTTGGCTCCATGGTGCTTAGGAGTATTTTCCAGTAGCCACCCAAGAATAAGGCACTAGGGACGCTGTCCCATATGTAAAAATGAAGGTGAGATTGGACTACACAATATAAAGAAGATGTTATGTGATTTTATCTCGCCTACATTCTGTACTGATGGGCTCAGAGCCGATCCCTCGGCTCCGACTCGGCACGCTATGCTATAGAGCGAAGCCTCTTATTGGCTGAGTTATTCTCTATCCCAGGATGCACCACCACTAATCCCCCAGATCTCGTTTGCCGCTTACAAGCTAGGACGTGGTCTCAAACTTGGCTGAGCTAAGTACTGTTTTTTTTCAAAAAGTTTCCTGTCAGGAAATTCCTTATTCTTACCCAAAAGCTGTTTTAACAGCTATTGTTGTTGTACGAGTGTGTTTTGGTACATTTTCTTGAGGAAAATTGTGTGTTTGTTTAAGGGAAAGGTTTCCCGTTTAAGTTAGAGGGGCCTTCCCCTATTCTTCAGCTATTCTCTTATTTTTTTTTTCAAGGAGGTCAAGTACCTGTTTAAATTAGAGGGTATTGGCCCTCCTTTTTAGTGTTTTCTGTCATTGTATTGTATTGCTTTTAAAAAAAAAAAAAAAGACTTTAAAGTGTTAAATTGTTTGTATTGTGGTAGAGTATTTGTTCTAGATAGTGCTTTCTACTGTTTAGTGTTTTTGATAGGCATTATGTCAAAAGAACATAGACCCTCAGGGTTCAAAAAGTGCACGAGGTGCGGTTATAAAATGTCTATAACCGATGACCACTCCTCGTGCGTATATTGTTTAGGCGCCAAGCATCTACAGGAGTCCTGTAGCGTGTGTCACGCCTTTTCATCTAGAGTCCTCCAAGAGAGGAAGAATAAATTAATACTGAAAGGGCTGATTAAACCCTCCTTCGAGGAGGCCTTATCTTCCTCATCCTCTCCTACCAAGAAGAAGAAAGCGTCGGCTCCGACCAGCCCGTCGGAACAGACTGCTTATAAACCTAGGCAGGCTTCTCCATCGGCTCCACGGACTTCGGAGCATAGGGCGGAATGGTCTGCCTCGATGCCTCCAGTCTCGACTCCTCTGGTTTCGGAGCCGAGGACTGGGGCGTCGAGAGGCGGGTCACCTTCATCGGCTCCACTGATTTTGGAGCCGATGAGGGTTGCCGCTCAGACTCTTCCCTTCGGGCCCCGCCTCCCGGCACCGAGGGAAATTGTTTTGGGATCTCCTCGAACCGATATTGGTTGAGTCCATTCAGAGCCGGTCCCCCAGTCCTTTGGAGCCGATGGAGAAGTCGGTTCGGACCCGATCGGTTTCATCTAGATCCTCCAAGATGTCTGATTCGGACATCGGCAGGGTGCTCCTAAGACTTCTCCAGCCTCCTGTCTTCCAAAAGTTAGTTTCTGCAGCCCATTCGGAGCCGATGGTCCACCCTGTAGTTATGGTTCCTCCTCCAACAGCCTCGGCACTGTTGGAGCCAGTGCTGGTGGAGCCGATGGAGGTTTTCGGGTCGGACCCTTACTCCAACCCAGCTCGAGTGGGAGATGCCCGGACCTCCTCTGTCGGGGGGTCGCGACTGATGTTTTTGGTCCCAAGCCTTCCTCTCAGTGCATCGGCTGCAGGGGTACCATCTGCTGTTGTGGCCACGGGGGTTGGACCTTCCCAGGATTCTGATGGTCCAGCCTTCAGGGCCATGAGGAGTGCGTTAGCCAAATCTTCTTTGGCTACCTCCATGGTCTCTCCAGCACCTTCCCTGCATACGGAGACTGGGTCTTTGGCAGTCCCCCTGTCCTTAGACAGCGGAGCCCCGGGGCCTGAGGTCACCCCTACTGGGGGTTCCCCCCTCCTGGAGGTCCCTCTGAAGCTTCTTTGGAGGAACCCCCAAGGAAAAGATCGTGCAAGAGGAAGCACGTTGACTCCCCCGATGAGTCTCTCACGTCAGACACTGATCTTGATGATGCAGAGGGGTCCCCTAAGTCGTCCTCAGATGATGTCTCCTTTGCAGACATCCTGGAAGCCCTCAAACAACGAGGCTGACATTCCAAACCCCTTCTGCTGGTCGGTGTTCCTTAAGGCCTTCGGGGCTCAGCCCTCCGCCTCCTGGGTGTCTCCGCCCTTCAACGAGCTCCTAGATTTGATCTGTCAAAGGGCGTGGGAACACCCAGACTCTGTGGAACTGGTGCCTGCTCGCCCAAATAAGTTCCTGTCAGCACCCCCAGAAAAGGAATTTTTGACGAAAGGTGTGGCTGTAGATGCCTTGGTGGTGGCATCTGCTACCCAACAAGATGTAGCAGAGGCTTCGATGTCCGTCCATCCTCCTAATAAGGAGTCTAGGAGCATGGATCGGTACAGTAAGCGCACCCTCAGTTCAGCGGCCTTTACGTTAAGATCCCTGAACTATTTAACGCACTTCACCAGGTTTCAGAGGGATCTGATCAAGGAGCTTTCAGATACCCTCTTGGGTAACCTACATGAGCAGCTGGCCCAGACAGTTGGCTCTCAGTTGGCTATGCTGTCATCCATATCGAACTCGTCCATGAGGCTCATTTCTTATGCGGCTGAGGGGGTGAGTAGAGCGGCGGGTACAGGTATTGCTCTACGGAGGCAAGCCTGGCTCCACCTGTGCCATTTTGGAAGCCTTCAAGTCTTCCTTTGCCCGTGCTGCTTTGATGGGTCCTCTTTGTTTGGACCCAAGGTAAAGGACACATTGACCCGCCAAGCAGCAAGAAGGTAAGACTTTGACTGCCGTGAGGACGATTTTCCACTCCCTTTCGGCCTTACCTCAAGGCTAAAAGAGGAGGGAAAATGTGGTTCCATAGATCTCAGAAGTCTTATCCCTCACAGCAGGACGATTGCCCCTTCTAGAGGCAGAGGAGGGGGAAATTCTTCTGGAAGACACCGTCCCAGAGGCGGCAGAGGCCCCCGCAACACTGGAGACCGCGAGTCCTTTCGTGGCTCTTCAGCCTTTCACAATCCCTGAGGGATTGCCCGACTGTGCAGCTCCAGAGCCAGTCGGGGGTCATTTTTCGAGGCACCTAAAAGCCTGGGAAGGTATCACTCAGGACCGATGGGTGCTTCGAATTATTGCCGGAGGTTACGCCATTCCCTTTTCTCACTGCCCACCTCCGTGCAAGAAAATCCCGGACCCGCCACCCAGTCAGGAAATTGCAGCCTCAGAAGTCTCAAAGCTGCTTCAAAAGGAGTCATCCAACCGGTCCCTGCAGACCAGATCGTCTTAGTGACTTACTCTAGTTTCTTTTGGTGCCAAAAGACCGGGACTTGAGGCCCATTTTGGATCTCAGCATTCTAAATCGCTCAGTCAAAAGTCCAAGTTCCGAATGGTCACACTACAATCCATTCTCCCACTGCTGGAGAAAGGTGTTTGGATGTGCTCCATAGATCTCAAGGACGCTTATTACCATATCATGGTACATCAAGCGTCCAGGAGACATCTGCGCTTCAGCCTAGGAGACAGTCATTTTCAATTCCGCGCGCTGCCCTTTGGTCTCACCACAGCCCCCAGGGTGTTCACCAAATGTTTGGCGGTCGTGACTGCTCACCTGAGAAGTCTAGGATTCCAGGTGTTTCCGTATCTAGATGACTGGCTCCTAACTGCTACCTCCAAGCATCTACTATTGCAGAGCCTACAAGCCACAATATCACTGGGCACTTCTCTTGGAATCACCCTCAATTAGCCAAAGTCTGTGTTGCTGCCATCTCAACGCATAAGATTCATCGGAGTAGAGATAGACTCAAACCGAATGCGGGTCTATCTTCCTACAGAGAGGATACAAACCATACAGGCTCAAGTGCAAGCCTTACTTCCCAGATCCAAAGCTCCAGCCAGAATGGTCCTGCAGCTATTGGGATCTATGTCCGCCATGGTTCTTCTAGTTCCCCTAGCAAGGTTGCACATGAGAATTCTCCAGTGGCTTCTTTCAATACAGTGGTCCTTTCAGGATCTCCCTCTCAGTCACCTCATATGGATCACGGAAACCTGCAAATGGGACCTTCGCTGGTGGCTGGTGCCCTCCAATTTGGATCAGGGACGACCCTTTGTTCCGCCTCCTCCTGTGGCCACTTTGACGCCTCCCAGATGGGGTGGGGGCATTCCCTGGGCAGGTCAGTCCAAGGCAAATGGCATTCGGAAGAGAGCCTCCTTCATATCAACATTTTAGAAATGAGGGCGGTGTTTCTGTCCCTACAAGCCCTTCACGATTACCTCCCTCAGGGCGTTCACTCCGACAACATGTCAGTAGTCTGGTACCTGAACAAGCAGGAGGGACCAGATCCTACCCCCTTTGCAGAGAGGCCATGAGAGTTTGGGAATGGGCAGTGTCGACATCGAAATTTCTAGTGGCGACTCATATCCCTGGCAAGTCCAATGTGATAGCCGACAGATTGAGCAGAACTATCCTCTCCACACGAGTGGTCTCTGAACAATTCGGTTGCAACTCAGATTTTCAGCATATGGGGAATTCCTTGTTGCGACCTCTTAGCAACACCGCTGAATCACGAGTACAAAAGTTCTTCTCCCTCACTCCGGGGAGAGCCCTATGGCTAGCCCATCCTTGGCCCACCGCTTGCTATAATTTTACGCCCCCAGTTCCCTCCTTTCCAGAGTGATCCTCACTTGGGGAGCAAAATGATCTTAGTTGCTCCTTACTGGCCTCGTCAGGTATGGTTCCCCTATCTTGAAATATGCACTGGACGGTCCATGGTTCCTGGATCAGATCCCAGACCTATTAGTTCATCAGTCGGGACTACTCCACCAGTCCCTCCACACCTTGAAATTAACAGCTTTGCTCCTCCTCTTCTGGCTATAGTCAGGAATCATACCTTAGACCGAAGTCACATATCTTATCTTCGCCCACAAGTCTGCCACTAAGAAATTGTATTCTAGCAAATGGAAGAGATTTGCTATTTGGGCTCAACTCCGGGTCTGGATCCCATCACTATTCCTGTATCGAAGTCCTGAAATTTCTAACTTCCTATTCAATCAAGGTTCTTCAGTCTCTACCATCAAGGTTCAATTGGCAGCTATTTCCAATTTTCATGAATCTATAAATCCACCTTTAATGAGCAACAGATTGTGTAAGACCTTCATGAAAGGTGCTGTGCTTTTACGACCTCCGATTTCTCATCCTGCTCCTCCATGGGATCTCGATGTGGTGTTACGTGCCTTAACTTCCTCCCCCTTCGAACTGGCAGCAACATGTGATTTGAAATTTCTATCGTGGAAAACTGCCTTTCTGGTTCTGCCAGAAGGGTTTCAGAGCTTCAAGCCTTGTCTGTAAAACCTCCGTACCTGATTTTTCACAAAGATAGAGTATCTCTCAGGCCAAATCCATCATTTGTCCCTAAAGTTTGTTCTAGTTTTTGTCTACAACAGTCATTAGAACTTCCAGATGTCCTTCAAGGATGCATCTGCAGTCATAACAAATGGGTTGTCCTGTCGTCAGGCAGCCCTTCGGTCGGCCGGATTCCAAAGTCTGGGTCTGGCCTCGGCTGGTGTTCCACTTCACCCAACGTCATCTCTCCTGGTCTTCGGGTATAAAGGTATCAGCCGACGCCATTTTCCTCCGTCTTTCTTGCAGTAAGCAGAAGCTGTTCAAGTGCCGGTCAGTCAGATCCAGAGATTACTACTACGAATACTACAGACTTCTAAAGCTGGGGACTCTTTCTTGCCTCAGCCGATGTCAGAAAAAGTAAATAATTGTTTAAGTTGTGGGAAACAAATACCTCATAAGGATTTCCACTTTACTGCCTACCTTGTTTAGGCCCAGACCACAGCAGCCTGTTTAGCCTGTGCTTCCTTCAACCGATGATTTGCTGAACAGTTTTTCGCTCAGATTTTGCGTACATTATGCCGGATCCTCCGACTACTCAAATTGTTAAACAACGCCAAAGACCGACAGTTAAACAAAAACAGCCCTTGTCTCGTTCGGAACCAGCAAACGGGTCAATCTTCAGCCCGAATCCATGACTACTACCGAGGCTCCTGCTACCCTAGTTGAATCGGCCTCTGAAGTTTTGCCTACTAATGTGGTTCCTATTGAATTATCAGACACCATCCCTTTGGATGTCTCTACCCCAGTGCTGCTAGGCCTCCTGCAGCCATGTCTATTAAGGCCTTTGCCAGGGCTAAAGCAGCCAAAACTGCTAAATCAGTGCCTGTTAAGCCCCTCACACAGGCCCAGTTCCAGTTCACAAATGCTTACTTTGGCAGAGGATCTCATCTCTTTAATTAGGGGATCCCAATCTCACCCAGACAGGGCCTTTCAGCCTCCAGAAGAGACCTAGAGCAGAGCCCCAGAGCCAGTGTCCACTGATGATTCTTCGGATGACTCAGACATTACAGACCATCCAGAGGCTCCTTTTTCTACTTATGAAGATTCCGATGCTGAAGAATCTATTCCTTCTGCCTCTCCTCCAGAGGAATTTTCCTTTGGGAAACCTTACATGCCATGAGAACAATTCCAATGGCAGGGCAAGATTTCTCAGATTCAAGAAAAGGCTTAGGACCTTTCTACACTTACCATAACATAGGCCCTTAGCTATACCCCCAGTTCTGCCTGTTGTGGATGATGCATTTAATGATGTTTGCACTGCTCCTGATACTTTACCTCCAGCCCCTGCCAAACCAGATAGGTTTTACAGGGTACCAGACACTCATCACCACTTATACAAAGCCCCACTTGCAGATCCTGAGACTATCTCCCAGGGGCCTAAGGCAGTAGCTTCGACCTCAGCTAAAAACCCTCTCCCTTCTGAAAGGGAATCCAGGTCCTTAGAGAGATGGGGGAAAAAAGTTTACACCTCTGCTACTCTCTCATCTAGAGCTTTGAATTGTCAGTTTCATATGATCCAATACCAAGAGTTTATGCTTGATCAGTTAACTAAGAAATTGTCCTCTGATGACTCCTTAGATAAGAAATATGTTTTAGAAATGGTGAATAACATTCAGCAGGTTAGTAACCATTCTTTAAAATGTGGCTATGATGCACTGGAGGCTTCATTTAGATCAGCCATGACTGGCACTGTTATAAGAAGGCATGCATGGTTGAAAGAACAGGTCTTGCCGGATCATGTTAAAGCAAAACTGTTAGATGCTCCTATGGATAAGGCCAGTCTATTTGGTACTCCTGCTCAGCAAGTAATGAAGAAAATGGAAGAGAAGGCAAAATCTGTACAAACAGTTAAGGATTTCTTACAGGTTCAGCCCCCAAGGATTAGCAGGAACTGGCCTTCCAAAAATTGGTCCTTTCCAGACTCCTCAAAATCCCAAAGAGGCAGGAATAGACGTCCCAGAGGCAGAAAACAATCCAGAGGAGGTGCCTACAGAGGGCCAGTGGCAAGGCAATAACCAGCGAGGCACAGACACAACCACTGCCACTGCACCAGGACAATCCCAGTGACTTGGCTCTGATACCCAGGGAACAAATAACAGCACCCTTAGGCGGGAAGTTAGCCTTATTTTCAAAAAATTGGCACTATATCACAAAAGACAAGTGGATTTTGCAGACCATAGACCAAGGCTACAGGTTTCACTTCCACACTTTACCAGTGAAAAGAGGAATGCCAAACCTACCTCCAAATCAAAAACCAGAAGCTCTAGAACAGATAGCTCAATTAACAAAGATGAGAGCTGTGGAAAAAGTACCACTAACAGAACAGGGCAAAGGATTCTACTCCAGACTCTTCCTAGTACCAAGAAAAGAGAAAAGTTGGAGACCTATTCTAGACCTGTCCGTCTTAAACACATTCATCATTGTCCCAAAATTCAAAATGCTGACCCTTCAGCAACTTCTTCCCATGCTGGGCAAGGAGTTTTGGCTGGTAACTCTAGATCTCAAGGAGGCATACCTGCACGTCCCCATACGACCAAATTGCAGAAGATACCTCAGATTTCTTGTAGGATCAGAGCATTATCAATTCTCAGCATTGCCCTTTGGCTTATCTACTGCCAGAGTATTCACAAAATGCCTGGCATCAGTAATCGCTCATTGCAGGCTACAGGAATCCAAATTTATCCATACCTGGACGACTGCCTGATACAAGCGGACAACAAAAGCAAACTGACAAAAGACTTACAAAGAGTCATTTGCTTACTACAAGCCCTGGGATACACAGTCAATTTAAAAAAGTCAAGACTGATACCATCCCAAACAAGAACATTCTTGGGTGCGGAATTGGACACAGTAAAACAGATGGCATTCCTAACTGCAGAAAACAAGAACAACTCCCTCTTTACTTCTTGGCATTAACAAAACAGAACAAACTCACAGCAAGAAAAGTACTGCAGGCCTTGGGCTTCATGGCATCATGCATAATCCTGGTCCCCCATGCCAGACTGCATATGAGAAAGCTACAGTGGTACCTAAAGAATGTAAGGTCTCAACACAGGCACAGCTTAGAAACAGAAATCCCACTAATCCCATGCCTGAAGCAAGAGTTTCTATGGTGGGCTCAAGCATGCCAGTCAAACACAGGCTTGCCTTTCCACAAATTCCAAGCAAACCAAACCATCACAACGGACGCCTCAGATCTAGGCTGGGGGGCACACATGCTGGACAAATACATACAAGGATTATGGACTCCAGACCAGCTGCACCTGCACATAAATCAAAAAGAAATGCTGGCAGTAAAACTAGCAATCCAGAATTTCAGACCATTCCTCAAAGAAGGCCATTTAATGATAAGGACAGACAACACCACAGTCATGTGGTACATCAACAAACAGGGAGGCACTCATTCATACCCCCTATGCAGAATGACTCTGGACCTTTGAATATGGCTCTGAGCTACAACATCCAGTTACAGGCAATATTTGTACCGGGAAAAGAAAACATCCTAGCAGACATGTTAAGCAGAACTACCTCGGATGCTCACGAATGGATGCTACACCCGACATCTTCAAGGCCATCACAAAGAAATGGGGAATGCCACAAATAGACCTATTCGCATCCCCACTCAATCACCAGCTCAGGAAATTCTGCACAAGGACATACCACCCACTAGCCTGGAAGGTGGACTCTCTATCCTTCAGTTGGAAAGGCCTGACAGCATATGCATTTCCACCTCTTCCTTTGATGCACAAGGTACTACTGAAAATCAAAGAGGAACGTCCAAGGATAATTCTGATAGCTCCAAATTGGCCAAGACAACACTGGTATCCATTGCTGAGGAGCATGTCTCGGGGAGGACGTGGACACTACCCTGATGCCTTTGATGTTAACTCAGAACAACTACAACATCATGCATCCAAACCTAAAAACTCTGCAACTGACTGCCTGGAACATCACATAACAGCAACTACACCAGACTTATCCCAAAGGGTGAAAGACATTATCCTTGAAGCCCGCAGACCTTCAACAAGAAGGAACTATGCAGGAAAATGGAAAAGGTTTGTCATTTGGAGTACGGAAAGAGGAAAAGATGTGTCAAAGATAGACATTGCTAACATCCTGGAGTACTTGGCAGAGCTTCTACATACAGGCCTGTCCTATTCCTCCATCAAGATACATGCATCAGCCATTTCTGCAGAATGCAGCTTCGATCCCCCTGTCTTCTCACATCCTCTACTCAGGCAGTTCCTCAGAGGAATCAAGAATGTAAAACCTCCTAGGAAACCACCATTACCAGCATGGGACTTGAACTTTGTGCTGGAAAAACTGACACTCCCTCCATTTGAACCAGCAGCAACAGCAGATCTTCAACACCTATCATGGAAAACTGCTTTCTTACTGGCAATTACTTCAGCAAGAAGGGTTTCGGAACTACAGGCCTTAATGGCAGTACAACCCTTCCTAATCTTCCATCAAGATAGAGTGTCCATGAGAACTAATCCTACATTTATGCCTAAGGTGGTATCCAGAGTGTCTCTAAACCAGGCAATCCACCTACCTACCTTCTTTCCCAATCCACAGAACAGGGGGGAAAGACTGCTGCATACCTTGGATGTACATAGACAGTTACGCTACTACCTGGACAGAACCAAAGGTAACAGAAAAACTGACCAGCTTTTAGTAGCCTATGCAACAGGGAGGGAAGGAAAAGCAATTTCCAAACAGACAATCTCTAAATGGATAGGAAATTGCATAAGATTCTGTTACTCCTACCATGGAAAGCAAATTCCACAGAACATAAGACCTCACTCTACAAGGGCTACAGCCACTACCACAGCTTTCTTGTGGCTACCAAGGACATTATTGAGGCGGCTACTTGGACCTCCGTGCATACATTTGCCAAGCATTACAACTTACCTCTATATTCTAGATCCCAAGCAGGGTTTGCCACTGCTGTTTTGCAAGGGATCCTAACTACACCATAATCCTTCTTCCTCCTCCCCTAGTTTGGCTATGGTATTCTACCCATTTGTTATGACTACAGATGCATCCTTGAAGGACATAGTACAGTTTTGTACCTACCATAAATGTAGATGTCTGAACAGGATAGCATCTGCAGTCAGGATTACCCACCCTCCTTCCCCTCTGTGGTACTCCTAGGGTATTTACCCTCCTAATAGCTAGCTAGGGGGGGATCTCTTATGGTGTATTTGTTTGTATATATGTACATACATGCTTATTTTTTGTGTTTGCCTACTATTTTTTTGGAAACATTGGCATTTATCCAAAATTTAGTTTTCCAAGAGGGCAACTGGCATCTGGGGCAAGAAACACTGAGGAAAATGGCGTCGGCTGATGCCTTTATACCCGAAGACCAGGAGAGATGACGTCGGGTGAAGTGCGACACCAGCCGAGGCCAGACCCAGACTTTGGAATCCGGCCGACCGAAGGGCTGCCTGACGACAGGACAACCCATTTGTTATGACTGCAGATGCTATCCTGTTCGGACATCTACATTTATGGTAGGTACAAAACTGTACTTTTTCTTTCCAAAGTACTCAAACAAAGCGGAATACATATTCCACACATTAGATGTCCACAGGCAATTGCGTTTTTATTTAGATAGGACCAAACAAACAAGGGAAACAGATCAATTGTTTGTGTCTTTTTCGGATAATAAATTGGGCAAAGCCGTCACAAAGGTCACTATTGCCAAATGGATCAGGGACTGTATTAGTCAAGCTTATTCCTCTTCTAATAAAGAGCTTACGACCTCTGTCAAAGCTCACTCTACAAGAGCTATGGCTACTTCAATAGCATTCCATTCTAAGCTTGCCATTGGTGACATTTGTGCTCGTGGTCTTCCCATAACACCTTCATTTCCCACTACAAGTTGGATGTGGCATCTCGGGGGCGAGCTTCATTTGGTTCCACAGTGCTCAGGAGTGTTTTCCAGTGAGCCACCCAGGATTTAGGTGCGAGGGATGCTGTCCCATCAGTACAGAATGTAGGCTAGATAGGATCACATAACATCTTTTAGTTATGTACTCACCATAACTTTAGATGTTTGGGATCCATCTCGCCTACATTCCCAATAACCCACCCTCCTTCCCCCTTCCTTGGAGATCAGAAGAGATCGGACGGTCCGAATTCTATTGTTTCATCTTGAAACATCTGGCAATGTTATATAAACAAGTTATGTGTGTGTGCATGAATGCGGACAAACAAGATCTGGGGGATTAGTGGTGGTGCATCCTGGGATAGAGAATAGCTCAGCCAATAAGAGGCTTCGCTCTATAGCATAGCGTGCAGTCGAGGGATCGGCTCCGAGCCCATCAGTACAGAATGTAGGTGAGATGGATCCCAAACATCTAAAGTTATGATGAGTACATAACTAAAAGTTATGTACTCACCATAACGTTCCATGTTGGTAGTCCATCTCACCCTTCATTTTTACCAACCTGCCCTCATGACCCCATCCTGGAAGATCTGGAGATAACAATAATAATGATTTGGTTATCTTTGGTTGGAGACCCTTTAGTATTGGTTTGTCTGTTATGGGTTTTTTCTTCTAGTGAGCATCAAACAAGATCTGGAGTTTGTACTGGTGCACTATGGGATACCTGCTTAGCCACGAGCCAACTAGAAGTCTTCGAGCTTGTAAATCGGCCGAGTCTGAGCCGAGTATCGGCTCGGAACTCATATGTAAAAATGAAGGGTGAGATGGACTACCAACATGGAATGTTATGGTGAGTACATAACTTCGTTTTTTGTATGACGCTTGTAAACACGACTTTATACTAATCCTTCTTTTATGGCCAAAGTGGTCAATGAGTTGTCTCTTAATCAGTGTATTCATTTGCCTACCTTTTTTCCTTCTCTGCAGTCTACCACTGAGAAGGTTCTTCCCAAAATATTGCTTGTGACTCCCTTTTGGCCCAAACAGCATTGTTTTTCACTTGGTCAGTGGCAATCACCACAAGTTACCTCACCTGGTGGACTTTCACACACGAGAAAAGAGTCCATTATCCATCCTCACTTGTCCACTCTTCAGCTGACACTGTGGGTGATAGGATTTTGATCCCTTTAAAGCGCCTCTTTTCTGAGGATGTGCTTTGGGTCCTGCAGGAGGTCGGGAAACCCATTAGCAAGAAGTCATATTTGTCCAAATGGAAGAGATTTTCTGTCTGCTGCCTGTCTCGTAACCAAGATCCCTTTTCAGTTCAGATTTCTATGGTTCTCTCTTATTTGTGTTATCTGCTCCATGCTGGGTTGGCATATTCTTCATTTAAATCTTACCTATCAGCAATTTCTGCTTGTCTACCCTTAACTTCTCCTGTGGCCTCTAGGTTTGAGGTCAAATAAATCCATAAAGGCGTCCTTCATATCAAGCCTCTCAGGAATCGTATTTCACCTTCCTGGGACCTCAGTTTTTGTTATTGAAAAATTGACTTAGGCTCCTTTTGTGCCTGCTGTTTCAGTCTTTTTGCAACATTTCCCTTTGAAGACTGTTTTTTAGCCCTTACTTCAGCTAAGAGACTATTTGAGTTTCAGGCTATCATGGCTATTCCTCCCTTTTTAGTTTTTCAAAGGGACAGGGTGTCTTTTTGTACTAATCCTTCTTTTATGCCCAAATGGTCAATGAGTTGTTTCTTAATCAGTTTATTAATTTGCCTACCTTTTTTTCTTCTCCGTAGTCTGCCACTGAGAAGGTTCTTCCCACCTTTGGTTGGCAAAAACAGCTCAGATATTATTTGGATAAGATTTAAGGCATTTGCAAATCTGAAAAACTTTTTGTTTGCTTTCACTCCAGGTCTTTAGGTTTGGCAGTTTCTAAACAAAGCCTGTCTTCCTGGATTTCCAAGGCCAATTCCTTTTGTTGTTTTTTTTTCAATGTAAATGTCCATCTCTGTAAAGACTCATTCCCAGAGCCATTGCTTCTTCTGGTGCCTTTTTCAAAGGAGTAGATACCAGATCCATTATTGAGGCTGCTACTTGGACTTCTGTCCATGCATTCACTAAGCATTACAAGTTGCATCTTATTTCCAGAGCAGAATCTGGCTTTGCCAGGCTATCCCGCATGGGTTTCTAGAGGGCTCTTCAGTGCCTTCCTCCTCCAAGGTTTCCTCTTGAGCTTTTTTACTCTCCCTTACATAAGGAATAGTGCAACAGTGATATGTAAGGGCATAGTATATTTGTGTAAAGTCTTAGCATAACAGTAGATGTCCTTCTCTTCACTGTTTCAGTATTCGCTCCCTCCCTCCTTCCTACCCCCTCTGCACTGGCCTATTCTACTTGCCTTCTTGACCAGGGATTAATTTTTCTTCTTTTCTTTTTTCTCCTCCTGGTTCCTAGGGACTGTTTTTTTTCCTCCTGGGGCTTTTAATTTTCTGAGGTGTGTGCACCCATATGTCAGCTTTATGCCCTACAACTTGTGTGGGGAGCATAAGTGTGATGTACGACTCCTGTAAACACTAAAGGCTTTGTTATACTGGCCGGAAGTTGGGCTTTTCATGGCAGGAGACCCTTATGTAAGGAATACTGCAACAGTGAAGAGAAGGACATTTACTGTTATGGTAAGATTTTACACAACTTGGCTTTCCTTGAAGATCAACATTATGTCACTTAGGTTCATAGGTGTGTACTAGGCTAATGGCCCTGGAGCCGTTACAAGCCTAGCCCATAGAAGTGCCCTGGCATTATGCCACCTGGCGTTAGTTCCCAGTGCCTCTATCAAGTACAGCCACTGGAGTAATTCCCGGGGTGAACTTTCTATTACCCATCCACTCATCAAGATTTCTCTTGTATACAAAAAAGCAATTGCAAGGTGTTGCAATAAAATCCAAGGCTGCCAAGTGGTAAATCCCAAAGAAAACTTCTTTTATTGACACAAATACAGGCTTTAAGCGCTTTCAGCCATGAAAATGGCCGTCATCAGAAACACCCATAATCCCAATGGAAAACACTTAAATACTCAAAAATTACTATTCAATTAACCAATTAATGTTTTATACAAATAACATAGATAACATCAACTAAAAACACTACTATAACACACTTATAAAAACTGCAATTCTACTTGCATTTATTGTACTTTGCTTTTCTGCGTAAAAAAACTTTATAATTCACCCCACTATTAAGACCAGGTTTGTTATAAGCATTGAGCAGAATCTGCCATTTAAGCTCTTTATAGTCAAGCTGTCCTTCTTTGTCCCCATTAAAATCAGGAAAAACATAGTCTATTACTGAAAACAAAAACTTTGAACACCTGGAACATTCTAATGTATGTTTGAACAATGCATTATTGTACTCTTTCTTTTTTATTCCATAATAATGTTCATAAATTCTCCTTCTCAGTGATCTATTGGTTTTTCCTATGTAGAAGGAATTACATGCTAGGCACTTTGCCATGTATACCACAAATTCTGAACTGCATGTAAACCTACCTGGCACTGTAGTGTTTTTTTCATAGGTACTTACTTCTACATAAGGTCCCTCTGTTATAAATCTGCACTCTTTGCAGTCTAAACACTTATACATACCCTTTACTCTACTGTTACTGGGTGCATGTCTGTTTTCTAGAATCTCTTTAAAATTCCTAGCCCTTTTGTTAATGTGTATGGGTTCTTCTCCCACTGCAGCCTTAACTTCTTTATTTGCTACTAAAATCCTCCAATTATTATTAATAATTCCTTTAACAGCTTCACTGTCCACTGTGAAGATTAAGGGCATGGCCGCTTGCCAATTCTTGTCCTGCTTTGCCCTTTCTTCTCCTTCCCTAGTCTCTTTTTTTGCACCTTCCAATCCTAATAAATTGCTATCCTGCTGGGATATTCCCTATGCTTGAACCTCTTATGTAATTCTCCCACAAATCCATCTATTTTGCTAGCATCACTTGTGAGTCTCTCTACACTAATCAGCTGCCCCTTCACTATATTATGTTTGACGTACGTAGTGTGCATGCTAGTGTAATGAAGTGAGCTGTTACTAGCCACGTTCTTGTAACTTATAACTGTACTTAATGTCCATTGTCCTTGTTCCTTAATGATGTCTAAATCTAAATAACTAATTCTGAAAAAATTATATTCCAATGAAAATTGTAAAAAAGCTTGTGCTGTCATTCATTTCTTTGACAAAATCCTTTAAATTACCTTCTGTGCCCCTCCACACAAAAAACAAATAATCAATAAATCTGTAATAACATAAAAGATTGTTGTACCGTGCTATGCGGGGCAAAAGATTGGTCTCCCAATAAGCTATAACTAAACTGGCATAATTGGGTGCCATCCTTGTCCCCATAGCTACCCCCCCCCCCCCGTCTATAAAAATAATTAATTTTCAAAACTGAAAAAATACAAGACAAAATGTGTTATATACTTTCCAAAATAAACTTACTTTCCCCTACTTCAAATTGCTGACTTTCAGCTAACATATAACCTACCCATTCCAAACCTTTTGAGGGATGCAGGTGTACAAGGATTGCACATCTATTGTAACTAATATATCATGTGTGTCTATCTCTAAATTTCTTATTTTAACCAAAGAATGTTTTGAATCTCTAATAAATGACTTGGTTCCTTGTACCAACCTTGGTAGGGCCCTGTCAACAAATTTAGGTAGGGGCTGTAACTTGGATGCCCTGGCTGCAACAGTTGGTCTATATGGCATATTCTGCTCATTTTTATGCACTTTGGGTATTCCAAAGAAATATCCAACCTTAGGTTTGTTCACCTGAAAAAATTCAAACATAATCTTCGAAATAACCCCTTTGTCCAATTAATCTATCAACCTTGCATCAATATATTTATATGCTTTGTTTATTTCCAACTTTGTCACTTTTTTGTATGAATGGACATCCTTTAAAAGCTCATATACACCATTGAAATAATCAACTGTATTTATCACCACCATGGATCCCCCTTTGTCTGCTGTCATGATTCTGATGGAAGAATCACTTTTTAAAGCTTCAAAACGTTCTCTTTTCTTTTTAGTTAAGTTGTAATACTTTCCTTTACTTTTTTGTTGCAACAAACTTCTAATTTCTACTTCACAAATATCTTCAAAGGTGTTAATAGTAGCATGAAGCGGTGGGTTAAACACACTTGGTACTTTAAAGTCACTCTCTACATATTCCTGTTCATGACCAAATAACAGTTTTAAGTTTAATTTGGGTGTAAAATCTTTCAAGTCTATAATAGTTTTAACTATGTCAGACCTTCCCGATGGAATAAACAAAAGACCTTTACTTAAAACTTGTTTTTCATGTATTGTCAACTGTTTATTCGACAAATTGAATATTTTAAATATCTTAGGCATTGCCTGGCTTGCCTGTTCAACTGCCGGTTGTTCCCCCCTGGAAAAGTGGATAAATCCCTGCCTGGTTCGACGTTTCCACCACCATCGACCAGGTTCTGTCTGCTGGACTGTTTCTGCCACTCCGCTCTGGTGTTGGTCTTGTATGTCTGCTGGTTTCTCCCTGTGGTTGATTTTGCTTGTATCTCCACTCTTCTATTCTCTTGGAGCATCTGGGAGATAAAAAAACAACCATTTCCCTGCTGCTGTTGTCGATTATCATCTTGCACTTCTCTATCACTGAATGCTTGCCCCACAGAATGTTCAACAGTTACTAGTGTTGAGGTATTTCCCCTGAAACCCTCTTCTACTTCTTGTCTAGCATTTAAGGTAGTACTGCCAATATTCTCATTGCATGTAATGTGATCTGTATTGATTTTCTTCTCCTTTTTAAGTTTTAAAAAATAACTTAATTTTTCTATCTTTTCTTGCATTTTATTCATGAAATCTTGAATTTCTTGAACTAGAGCTGCCAAAGTTAATTTGTCCAGTAAACCTTCTATCCACTTGCCCAGCTTCTTTTCTTCTTCTTCTTGATTTTCCTTAAGAAGCTCTACTAAATTTAAACCGGTTTCTTCACATACTTGGTTCCATTTATTTAAAAATACTGAACCAAATATGCCACTTGGTTTGTTGTTGTCTTTTAAGCCCTTCGGCACTCTCTGTACTTCCAAACAAAATTTAAAATAGGCAATGTCCCATTGTAAGCATTTATGCTTATTCAGTGATGATTCCAAGTCTTTAAATAACCAGTCTTTGTTTAAATAGACCCTTGGCATGCCCTCTGGAACTGAAAAGACTTCTGCCTCTTTGGCTGGATTGATAACTGGTGCGGTCATGATGTTTTTGACCGAGTCTCTCCATTTATTGCTGTTTCCATTGTTACTTGGTTTATAAGGCAACTCAATTTCTTCTTGCCTTGCCAAGTCTGGAGTATCCATAGTATGTGGATGTATAGTGAGATTGAATGTCCCCCCCCCCTTCCTCTCCATTGGCAGCAAGGTGAAGCATGTTTCAGTAAAGTATAACACCAATGAAAGACAAACGGAAAATACGCCTCTGTACAAGTGAAGGCTCAAAGTTCAATATACAAAAAAGCCCTTGCAGTTTTTATAAGTGTCTTATAGTAGTGTTTTTAGTTTATTTTCTATGTTATTTGTATAAAACATATTAATTGGTTAATTGAATAGTAATTTTTTTGTCACTGATGGGTATTTTAAGTGTTTGCCATTGGGATTATGGGTGTTTCTGATGAAGGCCATTTTCATGGCTGAAAGTGCTTAAAGCCTATATTTGTGTCAATAAAGGAAGTTTTCTTTGGGGTTTACCACTTGGCAGCCTTGGATTTTATTGCAACATCTTGCAAGTGCTTTTTTGTATATTGAACTTTGAACCTTTACTTGTACAGAGGCATATTTTCAGTTTGTCTTTCATTCATTACATCACTTATACATACAGACAAATGAACTACTCATCTTTTTTTATTAAATGTACTGAGTTTTGGCAGCTGGCAGGAGGGATGTTGCATGCAAATTAGTTCAAGAAAATGAACTTGTTTTATCATTTCTTTGTTTACTTTATTTGTGTAAATGATGTGAATAGTAGGTCAATAAAGCTATAACTTATTCAGATATATATATATATATATATATATATATAGGCAATAAGAAGAGGGCTATATTCTTTAAGGTGTAGTAGGCATCAGGACTGTTTGTCAGCCTAAATATTACTGCTGCCAAGATCTTTCACCCTTCATGCTTTCCATCATACACCATGCATGCCATATTCTCCAAACTCTCATTTGATCACTGCTGCAGTAACCTTAGCAATATGGGTTATATCCTACCCTAGGATATAGCAAACAGCCAGCTTCCAAAGCTTAAGGATACTTTCCTTGAGCACAGATCATTGGAAGCTTGAACTGGAGAAAATCAGCTTTCTGTGCACCAAGCCCTTCAGAGCTTTCCTGTCTCCAAAGAGTGCTCCTCTGGCAGACTTTTGAAAATTGACATTTTGCTAGTGTTTCTCCATTGCTGGGCATATAAGTTCCTTTCAGGAGAAAAAAACTTTCCTCGATTCATTTTAGAAGTAAAACAGTACTTTTTTTGTTAAGTAAAAACTGTTGTACACTAGTATTTTAATTTTTAGGGGGGCTGTTACATGACTTTTTGGTCAGTTGAAAGGCATTGGTTTGTATATTACTTTTACTGTAAACTTTGCTTATTTTTCTATTTACTGTAATTTTTTGAAAATTTTTATAAGCTGTATTTAAGGGGTATGTATATGTTATGCTTGTCAATGAGTTTTTCAGGTGAAACCACTACCTTTTTGATAGTTTTCTTTTTACTGACTGCTGTTCTGTGCTTTGCATGAGCTTCAGGCTTCCTTCTCAGCTTTACCACAGAACAACTTATCAGTTCCTCTTTTCTTCCATCCTATGGCTACAAAATAAGAAAATATCCAGTCAGCCTTTGCCCTACATTGCCTTAGCTGCAAAAAGGTGACTGCAGTGGCCATTTCTGGTTCCTCAAGCCCCACATTTTCCTTACTTGGTTTCCTCTGGTGTCGACCCTTCGGTCACCAGGGACTGGAGGTTAGACATGTCCTTTGTGACTACTGGAGTCTCCTTGTGGGCATGGGAGAACCACTCTGGTTGATTTCCAACAAAATAGTGGGGAATGCTTCTCTCTATAATTGGACTGGGATGCCTCTTCCCCAGGGTGATGTTCCTAACATGAGTCTGTTTCTTTGGAGATTCTTGGTAAAAAGAAGGTTAACATTTGTCTTCTCTTCGTATTATTTTAGACTGGTGGTTTAATGGGTTTAGTTCAAGCTCTTGACCCTTCAAGTTCTGGGTGTACTGGTAAGAGTAAAAGGAACTCTTCATTTTCTGAATTTCCCATTGTGATGAACAAGGAAATGATTGTGAGGGAACAACTTATGTTTTTTTTTTTTCTCCTGTGGAAACTGATTTTAATTTTGAGAAGATTTTTTTTTCTGATTGTCCCTTAGGAGAGTTTTGTTTTCCCTTGGAAGAGTTTTTTTTTTTTTTAAACTATATCTAGGGTGAAGCAGTTGTTTCATTGGGGACTCAATGACATTCCAGTTTCCTTGGCAAATCCTTCTGCAGCTAAACATTTAATAAATGCTAATCTGTCCCCCTCTGATACAAATGGGAAAGCCTTTGATAGAGTTGGAAAAAAGAGTGTATTCCTCTATCCCACTTATTTTTAGGCCTCGTTTGAGAATATGAGGAGCAGTATTGCCACTTACTTCTGATGGGAAGTCTTCTCTGAATATACTTATGGCTTCTGTGTCTCAAGTAACCAAACAGACTTTGAAATCTGCTTATGATTCATATCTTGCATCTCCAAGAGATACCTTTAACATAAGCTTGGAGGAGGATCTGAGGGAATAGGTATTAGTATTGAGTTGGGTGAGGTTTGAGAGAGCAGGGCAGTTGGGTTGGTATATAATTTTGTGGGCCATGGCCATTTGGTTGAGGGATAAAAGATTAGGGGGTTCTAGCCAATTAAGCTGGGAGAGTACAGTGTAGTGGTGGAGTCCTGTATGGGTGATTGGTGGCAAACTTGGCTATTTTGTTGTAGCAGGATTCAAGGTTATTGAGTTCAGTCTTACATAGGTTAGTGAATATGTGAGATCCATATAGGAGGGTGGAAAGTAGATGTGAATGGGCGGTGGCTAGTCTAGCAATCTGCATAAGGTAGAGTTTAGCTCTATATAGTGTGCCAAGTTTGGTGTGAACTTTTTTGACAGTCAGAGAAATATGCTTGTCAAATTTTAAATTCTTATCAGTTGTGACACCTAGAAGTTTGGTGTGATTAGTGAGTTCAATTCTGGTTCTATTAGAAGACAGGATTGCAAGACGGGACTGAGTAGGTTCGAATATTGTGTTTCTGAAGACTATAATCTTAGTCTTGTTTGAGTTAAGAATGAGTTGGTGCTCAGCGAAGTGGTTCTCTGTCTTGAAAGGAGTTTTACATTTTTAATTGAAGTTCTTGTGAGGGAGACTGAGCATATGAGAGTGGAATCATCAGTGTACTGGACAATGTGTGCTAGCTGAGTTGCAGAGTTGTGGTTGTTTGTAAATATGGTAAAGAGGAGGGCTCCAAGGATGGAACCTTGGGGAACACCTAGTGAGATGGGGAGTAGGGGGGAAGAGATTGTTTGCCCATTTAGTTACTTGCTGACGATGGGAAAGATAACTATGAAACCAGATGAGGGATGCTGTGGTGAGGCCCTTGGGATGCGAGTTTTTCTGGAAGTAGTCGGTGAGAAACCATGTCAAAGGCTTTGGACATATCGAGAAAGATGGAAGAGACATAATGACCTTCGTTTAGGAGATGATTAATGGTGTTGGTGAAGGATATTAGAGCAGTGCTAGTACTGTGTTTAGGACGAAAGCCATGTTGGGAACTAGATAGTAGGTTGTGAGTAAGGAGGTGGTGAAGGAGCTGATTGTGTATGCATTTTTCTAAGATTTTTGCTAGGGGGGAGAGGATGGCTATGGGGCGGTAGTTAGTTCTCTGGAGGGTCCACCTCTGTGGAGGGGAATGATATGGGATACTTTCCAGAGAAGAGGGATGTGTTGCTCTGTAATGGAATAATTGATTACGATGGATATTGGGTAGGCAATAGAAGGTGCAGCAATCTTTAGAAATTTCTTCAGGAGTTGGTCAGCCACAAGACAGGAGGGTTTTAGCTTGGTTAGCAGTTTTTTATGCAGCTCGTTTGAATGGTATGAAAAGTTAGGGGCATTTTCGGTTGTGTGGGGTAGGAGTTGGAAGGGTAGGAGGCTGGGAGTTCTTGGAGCTCACTAGGGTGGTTATGGACTTGATAAAGTGGATGTTGAAATGAGTAGCTATAGGGTCAGTGTTGTTGGCAGTGTTAGGGGCTAGGTTTGAGGAATGACTGGGTTTAAGAAGGTAGTTTATGTTCTGCCAGAATCGTCGGGGATTGTTTAGGTGTTTTTGTTGACAGGTTTGAAAGTAGGTTTGTTTATCCTTTTTGATTTGTTTCTCAGGTAAATTCTGAAGTTGTTTATAATCTAAGAGGTTGTATGCATCTTTGGTAATCTGGTAGGTTGACCAAGCTCTACCTATACGTTTAAGGAGTAGTTTGGTGACATTTGATAGCCAAGGTAGTTGTTTGGCTTTTAGACATATCTTTCTAGTGGGAGCAAGGTTGTTTAAGTATGTTAAGGTAGGTGTTAAAATATTGGATGGCTAGGTCTAGTTGGAGCTGCTTAAGTGGTGTCCAATCACATTGTTGAAGTAATAGGTTGAAGGTAGAGGGGGAGAAAGGTTTTATGCTACGGATGTATTTATAGGAGATGTTGCTTGGAATTTGTATGCGTTTTCTGTAAAGGAAGGTTGGAGAGTGGTCACTAAGGAAGTCTGGCAAACATCCAGCTAGGTAGTGAAGGTTGGGTCTGTTGGTCAGAATTCAGTCAAGTGTAGACTGTTTGTTGGAATGTTTATCTGTGCGCTCTGGACAGGTAATGGTTTGAGTGAAATTGAACAGGTTTATGAAGTTTAAGGGAATGCTGGATGAGCAGGATTGCCAGTCTAGATTGAAGTCGCCAAGGACTATAGTTTCTTGGCTGAAGTTTGTAGAAGCCCAGGATAATAGAGTTTCTGTGGTTGGAAGGTTACTTCCTGGAGGGTTATAGGTGGCGATGATAATTATATATTTATTGGGGATGATTTTGAATTGAGTTGCTAGCATTTCAGAGTTGGGTAGGTACAGTTAAGTTGTTCAAGTTTGAGGGTGTTTTTAAACATGATGGCAACTCCACCGCCTCTTGTTTAGTCTGTCTTGTCTTATGATATTATAGCCAGAAGCGGTAACTTCATTATCTTTAATGTGTGGTTTTAGCCAGGTTTCAGTTATCACAGCTGTCAGATGAGTAGGTGGCTAGAGCTGCATGGAATTCAGTAGTTTTGTTTGTGAGGCTGCGAAGATTGAAGTTGGTAAAGAGTAGATCAGTGGGAGAGGTTTTTGGGCGGGGAGATATGGGTGGCAGTGAGACATAAATTGTACAGAAGATATCGGGAGAGCTGGGTTGGAGGTTTGTAGGTAGTGTGATGTGTTGTTGTTTGGACCTGGGTTAGGGTGGGTGTCATCTTGGAGTTTAATTTGTGTTAAGGATTGTAATAGAAGATATCTTTGTTTATTAATTTGGTATACCTTGTGGTATGAGAGTGTCAGTAATGTGTATGCATGTGTTTGAAGGGAGTGAGCAGAGAGGTAGAGTGACTATAATGTTGTGGGCTGATGATGGTATAATGGTGGGATGGAGAGTAGAGGGAGATAGTGGGAGGGTTGGGAAGTGGTAGTACCTAATGTGGTATGTATGGCGAGAGGTGGCATTATAGGTGGAGTAGAGAAAGTATAGTAGGGTGGTATAGGCTGTTAAGGAGTAGTAGGGATGCATGATTGGTAGGTAGGTAGGTATGTAGGGGGCTGAGCCATAGATGGAGGAGAGAGATGAAGTTGGAGTATGAGGGTGTGGCTTGGTTGAGTGGAAGAAGATGGTGTGGTTTGGAATAGGTATAAATCTAAAGAAAGTGGGAGTGGGTAGGAATAAGGGTAGGGTAGGGGAGTGGATTGAGCCTGAGTGTAGAGAGGGCAAACGGAGCAGATAGACCCAGCAGGAGGAGGCAGGAAAACTCAGAAAACAATCAGTAAGCTTGTAAAGAGGAAGGTAAGTCCTTAGGGCTCTAGTATGGTCAACAACCATAAATATAAAGTAAACTCAACATAAAACTTAAAATTAAACGATATGGAAATAAGTAACACAATTAGCACCAGTCAAAATTAAGTATGGAGGGTATGGCAGTGTGTGTAGGCATGGGGTTGGGGATTCCTGACACCGAAAGAGGTAGAAATAAGATAGGTGAGGAGTAAAAATGTTGCTTGGTTTGGTGGTAGACACAGTAGGTAAGCAAAGGGGCAAGGAAACTATGTTCTATCCAGCCAAGCACTTATTTACTATGTATTCAGTTATGCTGAGCTGGGAGGGCTGAGTTAGTGTTTGCCAATCAGTTTGGCTCAAGGAGCTAATGAGGCTATGTCTGTGGACAAATACTGCCACCGTGTGGTCAGAAGGTGCAGTTGGACAAAAGGGGGCAAATTGGGTTGTATAATTGTAAAATAATGGAGTGGGGGGATCATTCTCAGGGGGATCCCACTGAGTGTGCTAGCCACTAGGTAACAACATACAAGCACTAATTAGATTATGTGAAACAGTAGGCAAACAACTAGGCAATGATGCTCCTTCTGGTCTTGAATACTCACAAAGGTCTCTCAGTGCTCAGTTCAGTTCAGAGCAGAGTGTTACAGTTTGGAGGCATTGGTTAAAAAGCAGGTAGTGTATGGGTGAATAGCAAGCTGTACAAATTAAAGAGAAAGAGAGGAAACTATGTTAAATGCGTTGAAACCAAATAGACACAAGAGTATCACAAAATAGCCAAATTGGGGAGAGATGGGTAGGAAAACAGGATGGATAGAGGCATAGAATGCACAGGGGTTATGGAGGAGCCCAGAGTATGGAGTGAGTGACAGAGGGAGATGGGGGTGTAGAGAGACTGGTAAAGCAGGAGCAAATGGCCGCAGTTAAGCAGGAAGGGGAGCTATGCTCACTGGATAATTTTGTTTACAAAGAATGGGGATTTAACTGTATATACAAAGTCAATAGGGACCTCTTCCTTTACAAATTAGGTGGCCACAGTGTAGGGTGAGTTAGCAAGGAGTGGGATAACTGAATTCGTGACTGTCCAACTACCATGGCAGTACATTGCAGCTAACCCAAGTCAAGAACAGGATCAGAAAATGGCGGCAGAAATAAAGGCAAATACTACTAGCCAGAGACAGTACAGCAACAGTTCAGTTTGTAAACACAAGCTTCAGCAGATTGGAGCAGTCTCTAATGTATTATTCAGTATAGCAGTACAAAAATGCAATCTGTGGATAACTAAACCCCCAACATAAACGCAATACAGACAGCATATTACTATGTATCACATTCAGTATGAGGCAGCCAAAGGCTATATAATAACCAATTAGCAGCTGGTAAAAGCACTTAACCAGATATAGAAGTTGCATTAAGCAGGTTCAGATAAAATAGTACCATATAAAGGGCAGCCGTGGGTTGTATCACAGACAGTTAAAACAGTGTATAAGTTATTCAGTGCAAAACATTGTGAAAAACACGAGCAAGTACGTATTTAAAAAGAAAGAAAAAACGTTCTTACTGGCAAGCACACAAAGCCGGGAGCCTGTTATGAGGTTTGCATGGTTCTGTTCTCAGAATTTATATGCACATGTTAAAGCTGAGATTTTGAATGTTTCCCTTGATGCAGAGTTTTTGGACCATCTGATGCTGAGGTCCTGAAAATGTGTGATGAGAGAGGGAAACTGATTCAAGGGGCGACTCAAATTTTCAACCTTCTTTCTCCAAATTTGTTAAAGGTTTAATCCCTAATTCAGGATAATTTTATAAAAAAGCAAAATAAGATGATTCAGCAAACTTCTGATACGCAGATGTTCAAAAAACAATGGCAAAGAGACTCCAAAAAATAAACCAGGACAGTCCATTAAGTCAGTATGATTATTTTCAAATGATAATTCCCCCTTCTCTCCCTGACAAGCCTTTAAATCCCCCCTAAATCTGGCACTTCATTTCTCTCTTTGGCAACAAGTAATCTCAAATGAATGCATTGTGACAGTGATGCAACACAGGTACACATGGCAGTCGGAGTCCTTCCCTCCTTTTTAGGGATTCTTCATCCACCATATCAAACATTTTTTTCTTCCCTCCTCTCATTTAGTATTTGCTGACCCAATGAGTCATAGAGCCTGTTCCCCTTTCACAGACAGGGAGAGGGATTTATTCAGTAATGTTTCTGGTACCCAAAGAAAGATCTTCATGGAGACCAGTCCTAGATCAGTTAGCTTGTGAAAGTCCTGAAGTTTAAAATGCTATCCCTTCACAACCTTTTACATTTATTCTCCGTTTTTTTTTTTTGGTAACTAGATTTAAAAAATGCTTATCATATTCATATAGCCTCAGGTTTCAGACTTTTTTTTTTAAAGTTTTTTCGTGTCTGGGTTACACTAACAATTCTTTGCATTACCCTTTGGGTTATCCACTGCTTCAAGATGTTCAGTTTCTCATTCCAAAATAGTCTATTGTAGACAGGCAAGGTATTCACATTTGTCGTTATTTAGACAACTTCAGTGACTTTGCATAGTCTTTTTCAAAGTGCCAGGAATTTTTTCACTAGGGTAAGAGATTTTCTTCATAGACTGGTCTTCCAAGAGAGCATTCAAAAGTCTTGTTTGACTGTTTTCTACAGGATTGTATTCCTGGGGTCTCCTGGATACTTCGGTTCAAAGAGCTTTTCTTCCACAATAAAATGTTATTTTGTATCTAGATATATTCCTGAGTTTTTCTACTCAGTTCAGGACTTAAGAAAGGGAATTTCTCTGACAAGCCTGATCTGCAAGGGCATGGAACGCATTATCATGGAACTTATAAACAAAGACATTGGCAACCTTCAAACACTGGACTCCACCCAGTTTGGGTTTGTGAAGGGCCGATCTTGTCTCCTGAATCTGATTGACTTCTTCAAATCAGTCTCCAGAGCTGTGGACGAGGGTAAGGCAGTCTACACAGCCTTTCTGGACCACGTCAAGGCCTTTGACACCATCCCCCACTCTGGAATCATAGATAAACTTACTAAGCTGGGCATAAATCCCTACGTCACTCGATGGGTTGCCAACTGGCTTACTGACAGAACCCAGACTGTAAAAGTAGCAGACTCCAAATCCAGCTCCAGACAAGTGGAGTACCTCAGGGTTCAGTCCTGGGACCACTCTTGTTTGGCATCTACTTCTCTGAAGTACAAGCCAACACTAAGGGACTCTGGCTAACAAAGTTTGCAGATGACTGCAAACTGGGAGCCATTATAGAATCCTCAAATGATGTGGATATTCTACAGAAGGGCCTTACAGAAACAGATGCCTGGTGCCAGAGCCATGGGCTCAAGCTTAATGCCAAGAAATGTATAGTTATCCCCTTTGGAAAAAACATGTACCCATGAACTACCACATAGGTGGCAGGACACTAAACATCGAAAGTGTGATGAGAGACTTGGGGACACAAGTGGACAGTGGTCTCACTTTCGATAACCACATCGCCACAGCAGTCAAGAAATCCTTCTATGTGGCACACCTCATCACTAAGGGCTTTTCATCCAGGAAAAAAAGAGGTCATTGTCCCACTGTACTCATCCCTCATTAGACCCATTATAGAGTATAATGCCCCATTTGGTATGTACCTCACAAGACATCTGCAACAGCTGGAAAGGCCACAGAAATACCTCACTAAAAAAAATCACAGGCCTAAAGCAGATGCCATATGCTGACAGTCTAAAAAAAACTCCAGCTATACTCTGTGGTATATCGTCTACTCAGAGGCGATCTCTGCTTAACATACAAGGTCATGTCAAACCCTGAGCTGCTGGACATGCTCCAGTTAAAGAAATCCCAATCCCTCAGAGCCACACACTCCAGGGATCTAAACCTTATCATCACAATGAACAAAACATGCTGGAGGGATAGGTTCCTGACCCAGAGACTCCCCATACTCTGGAATAGACTGCCCATACATGTCAAGCAGAGAGTGCCTCATTGGCCCTCTTCAAAAGGAACCTTGATGATTGGATAGGAGATAGGAAATTCACCCCGGGGATCATGTCAGTCACCCTGCTAGATAGGGTCCCAGAGAAGTAAATATTGTGGGAAGAAATTTCCAGGGAATTGTTATGGCTAGGCTTGCATAGGCCTTAGGGCCGATAGCCTAGTACCAACCTATGAACCTATATTAGGATTCATGGCATCTATGATTATCATAATTCGTCTAGCCATATTCCACGAGAAAGATTCAGTGGTACCTAAAATCTGTGTGGTCTCAACGTAAACACCCCTGACATTTCAGATTCCAATTTTGAGGTTTCTAAAAAGGGAACTGCTCTGGTGGAGAGACCAGTTATATTTGCATCCAGGTCTCCTTAACTCCCTTTAGCTCCACTATAATTTGTAACGACAGTAGGCTCAGATTTTGCTTGGGGAGCTATGTCTAAGTAAAACTGCAGAGTCTTTGAAACACAAAAAGATCAAAAACATAGAGATGCTGTCAGTTAAAAATGCAGTCACTTCTCTCAGCCATTTGTAGTCCCCCGAGCCTCTACAAATGATTACAGACAAATGTCACAGTGATGTGGTGCATCAACAAACAAGAGTTCCAGATCTTACCCTCTGTGCAGAGAAAACCCTGATAGCTTGGGATATAGCACATTCTTACATTCCATCAGAATGAAACATTTTGACAGACAAGCTGAGCAGGACTAGTTCAGACCCTCACAAATGGAAATTGAACTGGGGGGTCTTCTAGCATTTGATCCAACTGTGGGGAACTCTTCGGGTAGAAATTTTCACCTCCATTCACAACAAACAAATAGCAAAATTCTACTCTAGGACTCTCTTTAAAGCAGGCCTGGAAAATGAATGCAGTCTAATTTCATTGGATGGGAATGTTCCTATATATCTTTGTACTATTTCCACTAGTATGCAAGGTCATTCTAAAAATTTATAACGACTCTGCAAAGATCATTGTGGTGACTCCTTTCTTTTGAAAATAGCCAAGTGCCATTAACACAAATTTCTTCTCTCAAACTGGACCTGTTCATACAAAACTGGGGTTGTTTGGTGCACCCCAACGTGAAGCAACTGCAACGAACTGCCTGGATGATAGAGTTTTAATACCTTTAAGTACCTATTTTTTTTTGAGGACATGCAACAGGTATTAAAGGAAGCAAATAAACCTGCTATAGGAATAATTTTTAAAGCTAGTACATCTCTTGTTCTAAAATATTTGTGAGAGTTATCCTCTAATCTTTATTTTTTATGCAACCAATGTTTATTCATTATTTTTAAGTCACAGTTCTATAACAATCCTTGTAGGGACAGTCTGCATGCACGGTGCCCATGTTTCATATCAGTGGTTTAGGATTGTTTCTTATTTTTCTCTGTTTATTGTATACATTTCCAATAAGCCAGTACTGGCATTTACATTTTTTTTTTCTTTTATTTCCTTACTATTCATATGTCGCCTCATAGCAAGACGTTGTCCCGTTCGAATCTCAGCTAGAGCGTCTTCTGTGTGGAGGCATACGTGAATGGGGCGTGCCTTCGTTGAAGGTTGTGCATCAGGGCTGGTAACACGGTACATAAAAATCCACTACCAATCATTAGCGGACCGGAGTTTTGCTGTGGCAACCCCTAACCGGGAAAAGCCGAAAGACACAAACAAACTATTCATATGCTCATATTCAACACTGTTGCATCTTCTTTTTTTCCTTAGTCCTGTTTCGACTTCTCCAACTTTCCCCAAATGTTCACATTTTTCTTTTTGACATTCATTGTTATTATTTCCAATTAATTTCTTCTGGCACTACTGTCAACATGCCCTTCTCATTTTGGGCCTTGTCTACTGGTTTTGTGTTTAGCCTTTTCTTTACTTTGTTTGTCTTAGCCATTTTGTGTTTAGCCTTTTCTTTACTTTGTCTTAGCCAAAAAGAAAAACAACTTGTTTACAGTCCCCAACTACATTCAGTCCCTTACTCTTCCCCTAGCACCCATTTACTGTTCCAACTTCATATTTTATTTCCTCCTCCTTTATTTACTATTATCTTAAGCCACTTCACCTTCTTCATCTAACCAGACTCTCCAGTTTCGTACATTTCTCTGTGCCCCTGTCCATTATCTTTCTTTTGTCCTCTTCCTTTAACTTCTCTAATCTTTTACCATCTCTTCTGTCTTGGGGTGCTCTATGGCTTTTTTACTTGTTTAACAATCAGTCCTGCTATCTCTCTGTTTTTCTTGTATATTTTCCATGTACCATGCTAGAAATATTTTTTCATCCATTCCAGTGTTACTATTCTTGTTAGCTCTGCCAGACCCACTCTGAATTGCTTTAGGGGTACACAATCGCAAAAAAAAAAAAATGTGGATCTTCCATCCCCATCATCTCCCCCAACATCTACTACTGCTGCTGGGAAACATCCTGGCTAGTACCTAACCTAAAAAAGTAGTTTTAAAATTTTTGTAAAGATTTCCATTCCTATCCTTTGCTTTTTTGCTATTTTTTATATCATCTGGGTCCATTCATTTCAAATTTTGCCATTATTCCTTCCTGTTCCTTCCTCCTGCTTTGTATCTTCTTTTGTATCTTCTTTTCTTTTCCTTTCCACCTCCCTTTTCCATTTCCCAAGTGCAAATTCCAGTTTTTCTTCTTCTCTTTTGCTCTTTCTTCTGTTTGTTGATTCTTTTCTTTTTCTTTTTGTTTTTTTTCTTCTCTTTTTTTTTATTGTTTCCATCCCTACATTTTCCCATTCCAGTCTGCTCTCCAACTGATATTCCTCCCTCAATTCCAGGAATTTCAATCTTCCCCCATTTGTGTCTGGTCCCAGTAATTCACTTTATCCCAGTGCCTACTCCACCTCCCTGTTACTGCCTGGGATTCGGCTTTCTTCTCTAGTCCCCACAATGGGGAGTATGCTGCTATTTCACTCTTATCCTCTTCTCTCAGTCCATATTCTTTGTTCTTCCTTCTGCATATTCATCATCCGTTCCAGCTCCAATTCATATAATTTATCCTAAAAAACAGTATCTCCACAATTTCTTCTCCTTCCCTCAGTCTCCTCTCCTTTTTTCTTATTAATGTGTTTCCAATCCACATTGTATTCCATATCTACCATTCTGATTATATTTGCATCGTACAGGCCTGCATATTTTCTTTTAGGTCTGAAACTCCCAGTCCACCATTTTCTATAGAGTCTGTTCATTTTTTTTCCAGATTACACTTGGTTTCCTTCCTTCCCAAATGAAATTTCTGAAAAGCTACATAACTTTCTTTAGTAATGTATGCCCTTGCATTTCCCAGAAGGCTTGTCCAGAATACATACATTGTGGGATATGTGTAGATCTTTCACTTTCTGATCTATTTCTACATTTATTGTTTTCCACCTCATCTGTCCCTTAATTTTCCCATAGATATTCTGATATGTGACGTTCATGGTCTTTTCCACCATATATTTCAGTCTTATTCCCAGGTACTTTTTTCCTTACTCAGCATCCCTTCAACCCTGTCTCCTCACCTACCCTTCTTTCTTTATTTATCATTACTACTTTTTTGTCTTTTCTTGGTTGATCTTCTAGCCTGACAGTTTGCCAAACTCTTCTAACAGTCTTTACAATTGTCCTCTGTCCACTCTTTGACATGTTAATGTCATTAGTACATTATCTGCACAGAAGGATATTTTCTTTTCCTCTTTTCCCCACTAATAGCTTCTCAAAGTAGATGATGTTCTTTGTGTTTCACTGTTGCAGTCATTACATTTGGGTTATCTGCTTGCAGGTAGCCCTCAGTCAGCCTGATTAACAAAGTCTTGGGTCCTGCATCAGTTTCTGTCCCTTCTTCCATGATGTCAGGTCATCAGGGGTATAAAACATGCAGCCGACACCATTACATCAGTCTTTCTTGCTGTGTGGTGCCCGAAGCAGAAGCAGTTCGCAAGTGCCAGTCGGCTGACTCCTGAAATTTTCGTTTTCGAGTTTCAGAACCGAAGTCTTCAACTAAAGCTAAGTACCCCATTGGGGAAACCTTTTCTTGCTCCTTACCGATGTCAGTAAAAGTTAATAATTGCATTACTTGTGGAAAGCAAATACCTCATGAAGATTTTCATTCATACTGTATTCCTTGCCTAGGCCGTGATCACGACGTACCTTGCTGTCAGTTTTGTGCTTTATTTAATCAGCGCACTATCCGTCGTTGGTATATTTTTGCCTCTAAATATTTCGGTTCTCGGTTTAATTATCCAGAAATGGCGTTGATTAGCCATCCGACTACTGGGATTCCAAAAATACACAAAGATAAAGACAGAGACAGGCTGCCGAGGTCCAAAACTGCCAACAACGCTTCTCCTAAGCCAGTCGCCAGTTTGCCGGTACTCAGTGAGGTGCTTTCGCAGCCCCTGATACCCGCTACTTTTGATTCGCAAGCCTCTACTGAGACCCATTCAGAGTCCGGTATGCCACGAGATGCTTCAACTATGGAACCCGCGGATGTCTCTAAATTGGATGGGTCCGGAGCCGCTGTGCAGGCACCGGCTTCTGAGGGTGTATTCAGGCCTACAGACTTGAATATTAAACCAATGCCTACTTCTTTACTTAGGCCTAAATCTCGATCCATGCCTAAAAAAATGACACCCAGGCCACATGCTCGGGCCTCTATGCCTAAAGAACAAATGATGATAATGCCTGAAGATCTATTAACTCTAATCAGGGGTAGCCAACTCCCCCGCCCCCCCCCCCCCCCCCGGTAAGAGGCCTAGGACTGAATTTGATTATGAATATTCTGATCAGGATTCTGTTTCTGATTCTTCTGATGGTCTGGATTTGACCTTATCTAGTTATGAAGATTCTGATGCAGAGGACTCCATTCCCTCTGCTTCCCCTCCTGAGGATTTTTCTTTTGGGGAAACCTTATATACTCTAAGGGAACATTTCCACTGGGAAAGCCAGGGTCTTTCTGATTCAAAAAAGAGGCTTAGAGATTTCCTTCTTCTACCTCAGCATAGGCCTTTAGCTATTCCTCCAGTGCTAGACATTGTTGATGCTTTTTTGGAATCTAGTTTGGCCCCTGATTCCCTGCCTCCTGCTCCCAGAAAACCTGACAGATACTACAGGGTCCCTGAGTCCCACAAGTTCCTTTTTAAAAATCCTATTGCAGATTCAGAGACTATTTCACAGGGGCCCAAGGGCATTAAGGCTTCTACTACTAAAAATCCTACCCGTCCTTATAGAGACTCCAGTGCACTGGATAGATGGGGTAAGAAGGTTTACACTTCTGCGACCTTGGCCATTAGGGCTTTAAACTGCCAGTTTCATATGTTAAAGTATCAGCAACATGTTATTGGACTGCTTAAACAGAAAATGATGATGATTTCTGACTGTGTGGAAATTAAAGAATTACTGGATTTAATGCATTCTGCTGAACAAGTTGGAAAGCATACTTTGCAATGTGGTTTTGATTCATTAGAGGCCTCTTGCAGGGCTGCTGTTACTGGGTCTGTGCTCAGAAGGCATGCTTGGCTTAAGGAGCAATCTTTGCCTGATCATGTTAAAGCTAAATTGTTGGCTGCTCCTTTAAATCAGGACCACCTGTTTGGCAATAAGGCTGAGGAAGTTCTTAAAAAGATGGAAGATAAAGCTAAAATCTATGCAAAGTGTTTTTTTACAAGTTCAGCCTCCTAGATTTAGTAGGCACTGGCCCTCTAAGAATTGGTCCTTTCCAGCACCTTCCAGGTCTTCTCAAGCCAAACCCAGACACAGCAAAAAACCCAGGTTTCAGTCCCAGGGGACACACAGAACTAAGCAGTGGGGAGCCTCCACTTCCAAATATGGGAATAAGACTCCCCCTATGGTAAACTGTCTCAATGACTTCCTTTTAAAATTTCCAAGCATGTATCAACTGACTGCCCCTTGGGGGGAAAGGTTGCTCTTCATGCAAAGAATTGGGAACTCATTACCCAGGACAAATGGATTTTAAATATAGTGTCCCAGGGATACAGATTTCACTTCCACACGTTGCCAACACCAGGCGGGTGGCTGGACCTGTCACCAAATCAGTGGGCAGAGGCCCAAAAACAAGTACTTTCTCTCTTAAGCATGGGGGCTATTCAGCTGGTACCAGAAGAGGAAAAGGGACAAGGTTTCTACTCGAGACATTTCCTGGTACCCAGAAAAGACATTTCATGGCGTCCTGTCCTGGACCTGTCTACTCTAAACACCTTTTTGGAGATTCCAAAATTCAAGATGCTGACTCTTCACCAATTACTTCCTATGCTAGGCAAAGATGCCTGGTTGGCAACACTAGATTTAAAAGAAGTATACCTGCACATCCCAATCAGGGAATTTTGCAGAAGATACCTACGCTTCAAAGTAGGCTACACACACTATCAGTTCTCTGCACTGCCCTTTGGCTTATCTACTGTGCCCAGGGTATTCACAAAGTGCCTAGCTTCAGTTATTGCATTTTGCAGGCAAAGAAATATTCAAATATACCCATCTCTGGACGATTGTCTAATTCAGGCAGTAAGCCAGGACATATTTTTGAAACCATCTGACCTTTGTACAAAGGGTTCTAACTTGTCTGGGGCACACCATAAACGAAAAGAAATCACACCTGGTACCCTGTCAACAAATTATATTCCTGGGAGCAAGCTTGAATACAACTTTCCAGATGGCTTACCTCACACCAAAGAAACAAATTCATTTGACAACCTACTTCAAACAAGTGGCCACAAAAACCCTGCTATCTGCAAGACAAATACTGCAAGCCTTGGGGTTCATGGCCTCCTGCATTCTTCTAATTTCATATGCAAGACTGCATATGAGGAAACTACAGTGGTATCTAAAAAGCCTATGGTGTCAACATTCTCAAGACCTAGAAACAATGATTCCTATCATACCTTGCCTATGCCTAGAGTTCCTTTGGTGGGCAGAGGCCTGCCACCAAAACAAGGGACTACCTTTCACACCACCCTCTGCTGCCCAAACGCTAACAACAGACGCATCAGACTATGCATGGGGGGCTCAGCTGGCAGGGAAGTGCATTCAGGGTAAATGGAACCCAAATCAAATGCACCTGCATATCAATAAAAAGAAATGTTAGCTGTACAGAATGCTCTGACAGCCTTCGAGGACCACATTCTTCCAGGACAACTAATGGTAAAGACAGACAACACCACTGTTATGTGGTACATAAACAAGCAGGGGGATACACATTCTTACCCCCTCTGCAGACTAGCCATGGCATTGTGGAACACAGCCTTGAGCTACCAAGTGCACCTTCAACCTCAATTCCTGCCAGGAAAATTAAATACACTGGCAGACGGACTAAGCAGAAACCTCATGGACCCACACGAGTGGAAACTGGAACCAAGGGTTTTCAACATGTTGACAAGCAAATGGGGGAGCCCAGGTATATACTTGTTTGCCTCTCCCCAGAACTACCAATTGGACACATTTTGCAAAAGGACACCCTACAAACAAGCCTGGAAAGTGGATGCTCTGTCCTTTAGCTGGAAAAACCTATCAGTCTATGCCTTCCCCCCTCTTCCACTGCTCTCCAAAGTACTAGTAAAAATCAAACAGGACATACCAAGGATGATTTTGATTGCTCCAGACTGGCCGTGCCAACACTGGTACCCCCTCCTGCGCAGTGTGTCATGGTTATCTCCATGGCACCTGCCTCAGACTCCTTCCCTGCTGTCTCAGCAGGAGAACCAGATTCTGCACCCTCAGCTTCTAACCCTGAACCTTGCAGCCTGGCTAATTACTTAATCTCTCCTTTACCATTCCTCAGCAAACCTGTGATGGATATCATTTTAGTGGCAAAGAGGCCTAGTACTAGAAAATCGTATGCTGAAAAATGGAAAAGATTCTGTGCCTGGAACCAATCTCAAGGGATGAGCACAGCAACGCCTAATTTATCTCAGATTTTTACAATACTTAACTGAGATGCTTTACAAGGGCCTGTCTTTTTCCTCCATTAAAATTCATGCCGCAGCCATTTCAGCTCATTATAACACAGACCCTCCCCTCTTCTCTCATCCACTGCTCAAACAGTTCCTCAGAGGGGCCAAAATTTGAGACCACCCAGGAGAGCTCCAACCCCAGCCTGGGACCTTAACTTTGTCTTGGAGAAGCTCACTCTACCTCCTTTTAAGCTAGCTGCTACTGCAGACTTAAAAATTTATTTCTTGGAAAACAGCTTTCCTTTTAGCAATCATTTCTGCTATCTGAATTACAGGCCCTTATGGCAGTGGAGCCTTTCATCATCTTTCATGCGGACAGGGTGTCCCTCAGAACCAATCCATCCTTCATGCCCAAGGTGGTATCCAGTGTGGCTCTTAATCAGTCCATTCATTTGCCAGCCTTCTTTACCAATCCACAGAATAAAGGGGAACAGATACTGCATTCCTTGGATGTGCAAAGACAACTTAGATTCTGCTTGGACAGGACTAAACCTCAAAGGAAATCTGAACAACTGCTGGTGGCATTTGCTGCAGGGGCAGAGGGGAAGGCTATTTCAAAGCAAACCGTTTCTAAATGGATAAGCCATTGCATTCATTTCTGCTATAAGCACCATGGAAAACCTGTCGCCCAGGGGATCAGACCTCACTCCACCAGGGCTGCATCTACCTCTACAGCCTTTCTCAGAGGTGTCCCTACCAGGGACATCCTAGAAGCTGCTACCTGGAGTTCTGTACATGCTTTCACCAAGCATTATCATTTGCCAATTTCCTCTAAATCCAGAGCTGGCTTTGCCACTGCAGTCTTGCAGGGCCTTATAGCTGGCCCTTATGCTATCTAAATTCCTCCTCCCAACCATAGCTTTGGGAATCTACCCAAATGGTAATGACTGCAACAGTGAAACACGAAAAACATAGTACAGTTGTGTACACTTACCATAAATGTAGATGTTCGAGTGTATTCACTGTTGCAGTCCTGGTTACCCTCCCTCCAGCCCCCTAAATTCTTTTGACTATACCTCTACTTTCTTTTATTATGGTTAAAAGCCTTTTTGGTGTATTTGCTTTGTTGTTGGAGGTATATCTTTGTACTTTTATATTTAATTGCTTCCCATTAGGGGGGCACCTGACATCTGGGGCAAGAAAAACTGATGTAACAGCGTCGGCTGCATGTTTTATACCCCTGACGACCTGACGTCATGGAAGAAGGGACAGCAACCAACTCAGGACCACTGAGGGCTACCTGCAAGCAGATAACTCAAATGTAATGACTGCAACAATGAATACACTCGAACATCTACATTTATGGTAAGTGTACACACCTGTACTTTCTAATCTTTGTTTTGCCAGCGGCTCTATGTATAAGGCAAACAGTATTGGGAATAGGGGACACGCCTGCCTTTGTTCCTCTTCTTATATCCACCTTATCTTCAGCCTTGTTGTCAGCTCTTCATTAACTCTCTGTTTATCTCTAACCATTTTTGTGGGAACCCCATCCTTTCCTCTGCTTCCCTTAGATACCCCAGGTCTATTCAGTCAAATGCTTTTTCAGCATCTAGGGAAATTAGATCAATTTCTCTCTTAGGCCTGTGTGCATCCTGCATTAATAATAGTGTTCTTATTATGTTCTGTGGCTCTTCTTCCTCCTACAAAGTCTGTTTGATCCACCTTAATCAACTTTTAACACTAATATTGGTCTATAAGTGGCTGGGCCTTTATGATTTTTTCCATCTTTGTAAATTACACAAATTACTGCGTCTGGGCGGTGAACCTCCCTCTAGAATGCAGTTGAATAATTTCACCCACTTCGTTATAATCAAATTCTTTTGGTACCCCTAAAACTCTGTAATTAGCCCATCGCTGGCTGTTGACTTTCCTTTAGCCATCTTCTCCCATGCTAACCTTATATCTTCCTTCTTAATTGTCACCATTAACCTCTCTTCTTCCTCCACATCTAACTTCCTTAACGCTGGTCACTCCCCTTGACTCCAACCCTTATTTGTTGTCCTCCTCTCCAAACCTTCTTCATCTTTATATAACTGTTGATAGTACTCCTGAAACCCCTTTTAAAATCTTCCCCAACATTACCTTGTCTCCCTGTCCTTTCTTCCTTCCAGCACACAGATGCCTCTCACCACCTCTTGCTGCTACAATCTTATTGGCAAAGCTTTTACAGCCTTGAGATTGGTCTTCCTTAACTACTTACTTATCAAGGGTATCAGAACTTGTCAGAGATTTGGGATGCATGGCTAGGCTTAAAAAGGCTATTGTGGTCATTAGCCTAGTAAACACCTATGAACCAATGCTATTATGTATTTCTATATCCTTTTGTCTTTACATTTTTTATCCTCTTTTTTTTTTTTTATTTATTTCCCTTTTCTTTTCACTTATTCTTGTTTTCTCCCTCTTCCTATGTTCATCATATTGATCACTGCTGCAGCAGCCTTAGCTATATGGGTTATATCTTGCCAAGTATATAACAGCCAGCCATCTTTAAAAAGCTTCAGGGCACCATCCATGTGCCCAAATAGTCAGGCAGCTCGAGCTGGGCGCACTATATGACAAGTTTGGGTACAAAGCCCTTCTGTGCTTTACTGTCAGCATTGAGTACTGAGGCTTTCAAGGATCGACAGTTGGCTTGTTCTTTCTTTTGCTGGGCAGATAAGTTCCCTTTGGGGGAAAAAAAAAACTTCAATTTTTTTTTTAATTTTGTTGATGCTTTATTACTTTCCTCTTCGGGAAATTTATTTTAAAGCTAGGATTGTGGTGTTTTAACAGACTGTAATGTATTTTTAAATCTAGTGCTCATTTTTATGTCAATTTAAAAGTAGTGTGAAGTAACTCAAAAATATTTCTTTGGAGAAATTGTGTTAATTTTACTTTTGTAGGGCTGACAGTGTTTCATGGTACTTTTTACTGTGTTTTTCTGTCAAAAAAGTAACATTTGTGGACTGCTAGTGTTTACTGGCAATTACTGCTTGTCTTCACCAAGAAAGAGGCACCATTTTTGCTTGACCATGGAATAGACTACTGGTCCAATAGTTATTCCGTCTTCCAGCCACAAAAAAGGAAATATTAAGCAAACAGCCTTTGCCACCACAGCAGGCCAGCAATTTGCCTCAGCCCCAGGTGGGCGACTCTGCTATGGCTATTTGTACTTCAGACTACTCATTTTTCTACCCTGGATCCCTCTGGCATAGCACTTACAGCTACTATGAACTGGAGGTTAGCCACGCCCTCTGTGTTTGTTGGGGTCTGCTCAATGAGCAAGAGAGAGCCACTCTTGTTGTCATGGGAGAGGGAACAGCAAAGGTTTCCCTGTTGTCAGAATCATGTGCCTATCCCTGTAGAAGCTGCTGTTGCCATTAGTAACTTGGTTGGTCATTTTTCCTGTCAAAAAGAATCAGAAAACCAAGCATCTAACTACTCTTCCTCAGTTTCCTTTGGATAGGAGTAGTTTACTGGGTTTGGTTCAGGGTTTAATTTGTGATATTGATCCTTCTTTAAAGTAAGTTTCTAGTAAAATAAAGAGGGATTCCTCTTTTCCTGAAGAGATTCTGAATCTGAACAGGAAGATGCAGCGATGGATGCATGTCCCCCCCCCCCAGATTTCTGATTCAGACATGGAGTAAACCTCCAGACACTGGACCCAACCCAATTTGTTTTCGTCAAGGGCAGGTTATGCCTACTCATCCTGGTGGACTTCTTTGAGAAGGCCACCAAAGCAACGGACGAAGGTTAAATGGTTCACACTGCCTACCTTGACCTGGCCAAAGCATTTGACACAATACCTCACTAGGGTATTGTTGACAAACTCACGAGGTTAGGTACAAACCCTTATGTCACCCAGTTGATAGCCAACTGGCTAACAGACAAGACCTAGGAAGGTGGAATTGGGGAGGCCACCTCTATAAAGAGACCAGTCACAAGCAGAGTCCCTCAAGGATTGGTCCTGGGACCGCTCCTTTATGGCATTTACTTCTCTGAAGTTAAGGCCAATGTCAGCATTCTCAGGCTGACTAAATTTGCAGATGGGTGTAAATTAGGAGCTGTCCTTGTATCCCACACCAATACAAATGTTCTCCAGGAAGTGCTGACAGACAAACAACTGGTGTCAGAGCCATGGAATAAAACTAATTGCCAAGAAATGCATAATAGTATCCTTCGGGAAGTCATCCACCCTGGTAACTATCATATTGGCAGCACACCCCTTAGAGGTGATCCAGTAGTCAGGGACTTCTGGACACACACAGACAGTAATCTAGCCTTTGACTATCCCTTGTCTACAGTAGCAAGGAAATCATTCTATGTTGAGCAACCTTTAAACAAAGGTATGGAATCTAGGTCCAAGGAAGTCATTGTTCCACTGTATTTGGCATTCATCAGACCTGTCATTGAGTACAATGCCCCTTTGATATGTATCTAACCAGTCACATCCAACAACTGAAATGTCCACAGAGGTTCCTCACTAAAAGAATACAGGGTGTAAGTAATATGTCCTATGCAGATCACCTCAAGACCCTATCCCTGTATTTAGGCTGTTGAAGGGAGATCTATGCCTCACATACAAGGCATTGCCAGATCCCTCTTTGATAGACCTCCTGCATATCCACAAAACAAGTATCACCAGAATTTAAACCTTATCTGTGATATAAATAGAACCTGCTGGAGAGACGGGTATGTATCCCAGAGACTACCTCGTCTGTAGAATAGGGTCTCCATCAGTGCGAAGCAGATTTCCAGTTCATGTGTATCTTGGACAGCTGGATGGGGAACAAGAAATTCATCCCTGGTTTGGCACCTATAATGGACACAGGCAGCCTATAAATGGTTCATCCCCCTGGCCCCTGCTTGTAAATGTTTCATCTCACAAGCCTCTGCTTACATTTATCTAGGGTACCAGAATTTGTCAGAGATTTGGGATGCATGGCTAGGCTTAAAAAGGCCCTTGTGGTCATTAACTTAGAGAACACCTATGAACCTATTAACCTAAGGAGAGCTTAGTTTCTGATTCTCCCTGTGGAGGTTTCTCTTTCTGTGAGACCATTGCTAGAATGTGCTAGTGTTTTCATTGGAAGAACATTGAGGTTTTTCAGTCCCTCAGAAAATACTAATGAGTTGTTACAGAAGGATGTTCCAGAACTTACACCCATTCCTCCTGTTCTGTCTGCTTTAGAGGATGTGTGTATTACTGCCTGCAATTTTCCTAATAGTCATCTAGCTGCCCCTAAAAAGGCATATAGAATGTGTAAAGTTCCACATTATTTTAAATTTTTATACACTATTCCCAAACCTGACCCATCAGCTATAGACTTAATTGATCCCACTGCTGCTAAACAGTTAATTCCTAAAGTTAGTGATAGGTATGGGGAAAAGTTTATACTTCTGCAACTTTGATTTTCAGAATTTTGAATTGTCAGGCTCGTATGTTAAAGTTTATTCTGACAATTTGTGAAATTTGAGGATTTTTTTATCTGCACTTTCTTCTTGTGAGGAAAAATCATATTGCATAGATCAATACTCATTGTTTATAGTGTGTGTATGACTCTGTTGCTACTTCTTCCACAGCTATGGCCATTGTTACTGTTTTGGGGAGGTTTGCACAGCTGCATTTTCATAACCTCCCAACTAATCCAAAATAACTTACTTTCCAGCTGTCAACATAGTTTCAGACCTTCCCACAGCACTACTACTGCCCTCCTTTCCTTTACTGACTGTATTAACAAAAAACGAAATGCCAGTATGCTTTCCTCAGCACTTTTTATCGATCTGTCCAAGGCATTTGATATGGTTAATCACCAAATACTCAAATCCCTCTCACTAGATACACTCACTATTAAATGGTTCCAATCCTATTTAGATAACAGACAACAGGCGGTACTTTGGCACAACACTCTATCTACCCACCTGCCCATTAACATTGGCATCCCTCAAGGGTCCATATTAGGTCCTCTTCTTTTCTCCATATTTATCAATGATCTTCATCTAGCAATCCCCCAAGCTACATGCATTCAATACGCCGACGATTCTACACTTATATGCACAGCCACTTCCACTTCTAAACTTCACTCCCTTACCCAAGAAGTATTTAATACAGTAGAACAATGGTTTACACAACATTGCCTTCTGTTGAACCCCAAAAAAAACGAAACTCCTCCTTTTCAATCCTACTCGTAAGACCTTCCCAATAGATTTCTCAGTTACATCCACTAATGGCACTCCCATATCACCTGACCCAACTACCAAACTACTTGGTATTACTATAGATAACAATCTTAACTTTGACACCCATATCAGCAATACTATAAAAACCGTTAACAAAAAAACTAGGCTGTCTCTAGAGAGTCAAACCCTTCCTTTCACCAACAGTCAGAATAACTATTGCTTATACCCATCTAATCTCTACACTCCTCTATGCCTCACCCATATTTACTAATTTATCTAAAAATAACCTCACCAAACTGGAAATCTCCTACAATAACATTGCCAGGTTTGCTACTGGCAACCCATTCAGAACCCACCACTGCTATAATCTTAAGCAGCTTGGATGGCTAGAAATTCAGAATCTGCTTAAATTCTACCAACTAACCATTGCCCATAAGACTCTTTACCAACCTTCCAGTACTCCTATACTAACTACCCTCATCATTCCCTATAAGAATCTGAAATCCTTGCGCTCATCACACAAACTTCTTGTAAACACATCTAAATCTAATAACAGGGCTCGGGACTCTCTTTTCAGTAATACTGTTGGAAAATCCTGGAACCTTCTCCCCAGTGAACTTTCCTCAGTTTCCTCCACGTCTCTCTTCAAAAACAGACTGAAACTTTTCCTAAGAACACACTGGCTATGCCCCTGTACTAAACCTGACTAATCATTTTCTACTTTTTCTACTCATAACAGGCACTGCCTACCCACTACTTCCCTACAACTAGTTCTACTTTCCTTACTTGCCATATTACCTTTTTCCTATTCCTTACCCTTCTTTTCATCCCCTAAGCTTACTCATAGTGTGACAACTCTTTATTTATATAATTACACAATATGCCTCTTTTATTTTAACTTTCTGTATTCTACCTGTAATTTGCACTGTACCTGCCTACTGCACTGCAAAGTATTTCTGCCCTCTCTGTAATTTTTGCATTGTACCTGGCTTTGGCACTGTGAAGTATTTCTCTCCTCTTTGATTTTTTCTGGGTTAACTTCTAATGTTCTTTGTAAATATAAATGTATTATTTCATCTTATCCCAGACCTTATCTCCCAGACTATAGTATATTATTAGACCTGTATTTTTAGTATTGTACCTGAAATTTGAAATGGGAGGTATTTAGACCTCTATGATAATTTCTGTATTAACCTGTAACATAATTGTATGTAAAAATGTTTTTTTGTTATTTTTTGCAAGGAGCTTATCTCCCCGGGCCTCTACTGAAAATGGACATGTATCCAGTTAGACTAACCCGGTCAACAAATGTAAAATAAAATAAAATAAATGATGAAAAAAATGAGATTTTATTCTGCCTTGGATATAAGTTTAATGCGTGGTCCCTCTGCTGTAGAGATGATCAAAAAGTGTGATGAAAGAGGCAAAGGGACAAACTGATTCAGGGGATCTTTAAACTTTTTCAGACCTCCTTCTTCTGGCAAAAAAAAAAAAAAACAGAATAAATAGTCTCAACATAATGCAGTAAACAGACTTTTTTGAAGAAATGGCAAGGTGGTTCCAAAGACAAGTCTCAAATCTCCCAAAACAAAGGACAGTCCAACAAGTCTAACTTTTCAAGAAACCTTGTGACCCCCTTTCACACTGGCCTGTTTTTACTTCCAGAAATTCTGAATTCTCCATTTTTCTCTCTAGCAATAGATTGTTTCAGACAAATGGATTCTGAAAATCATTCATCGGGGTTATACATGGCAGTGGGAGGAAATTCCACCTTTCCATGCAGCAAGTCCTTATCCTCAAGATCAAATCATACTATTTTGTTTCTACTGTATTTTCATCACACGCTGTCCCAAGGAGTGATAAAACCAGTTCCTCCTTTCTAGGTGAGAAGGGTTTTTATTCAAGGATGTTCCTAGTGCCAAAGAAAGAAAGACAATGCCTGTAGACCAGTTCTGGATCTTTCTTTCTTAAACCTGTTTGTGATAGTGCCTAAATTCAAAATTATGTCACTTCATAACCTTTTACCTCTTCTTCCTGTTACAAGTTTCCTGGCAACACAAAATGTAAAATCACTTCCTTGTTCAGATTTCTGATATTTTGTGTGTCTGGATCACATTATCAGTTTTTGACTTTACCCTTTGGACTATCCACTGCACCAAGAGCATTAACAAAGAGTCTGGCTTCAGTTATAGTTCATTTTAGCCTACAGGGCATCTACATATTTCCAAGTATCATGTCTAGAGTGAGAAATCTCTTACACAAGCTGGGATTCCAAGAGAACATTCAAAAGTCTTTCTTGACTCCTTCACACAGGATTGTGTTCCTGGGATAGCAACTAGACACCTTAGTTCAAAAAGCTTTTTCTTCCACAGGAAAATAAATCTTTATCTAGATCTATTTCTAAGGTTTTCCACTCAGACTGCAGTCACTACGAGGGAATACCTTAGGATTTTGGGTCTCATAGCATCTATGATTCTTATGATACCCATGGCAAGATTCCACATGAGAAAGATACAGTGGTATCTGAAATCTCTTTGATCTCAGCATCAGCACCCTTTTTATCTTTTCAAATCCCAGTGCTGGGGATTGTCAGAAGAGAAATCCTTTGGTGGAGACAACAAATATCCTTAAATCCAGGTCTTCCCCTCACTCTCCCTGCTCCAAAACAGTCAGTCACCACAGACGCTTTCACACTTTGCATGGAGAGTTGTTTCAGGAGAGATAAAAGTGCAGTGGGTGTAGGACACCAAGGAGAGATGCAAGCACACAAATACCAAGGAGATGCTTGCCCCCTCATCAAGGCATTCAGTTCTCTGAACCATCTTCAGTTCTTGGGACCTCTTCACATGTTACAGACAATACCACAGTCATCAACAAGCAATCAAGGTGGAACAAGGTCTTAGCCCCTTTGCAGACTAGCCATGTTAGCTTGGAAAGTAGCTTCACAACACAGTTTCACTCTACAGGCATCCTACATTCTGTCAGAGCAAAATTACATAACAGAGAAGCTGAGCAGGACCAAGGCAGACCCTCATAAATGCAAACTAGATTAAGGGGTCTTCCAAGATTTGATCCGTCTCTGGGGAGTTCCTCAAGTAGAGCTCTTTGCTTCCTTTCTGAGCAATCAACTGGCAAGATTCTGTTCCAGTATTCCATGCAAGAAGGCCTGAAAGACAGATGCCTTTTCTTTTCCTTGGACCGGAATGTTCATGTATGCTTTTCCACCCTTTTCACTAATATATATCTTTCTTCTGAAGATTCAGAAGGAATCCCTCATGATCATTGTGGTGACTCGCTTGTGGCCCAGGCAACTGTGCTTCTCCCTTCTTTAGGAAATAAACAGGGGCAATTACCATAAGCTTCTGGATCTACTTTCACAAGATTGGGGTGCATGATACATCTGGACATCAGTCAACTTCAGTTGACTACCTGGATGATATGGTCTTAATTTGTTTTAGGCACCTGTTTACTGAGGATGTACAACAGGTACTAATGGAGGCAAGAAAGCCTGCAACTAGAAAGGCATATATTAGCAAATGGAAAAAGTTTTCTAGCTGGTGCCAACAACATGATCAGCACCCATTCAGGACTAGTTGTTCACTGGTTCTACAATATTTGTGTGAGTTACTGTTTTATGTTTTTTTCTTATTCCTCCAGTAAGGTTCATTTATTGGCCATTTTAGATGGTCCTCCTCATAGAATGCAGTCTCATGCCAAAATGTTCTTGAAAGGGGTTTTGCATAAGAGACCTCCAAGAAACAGATGACCTCTCCTTTGAATCTTAATTTTGTGTTAGAGAAGCTAACACTTGCTCCATTTGAACCAGCTAATCTGGCTGACAATGTTCTTAATGTGGAAAACAGTTTTACTGATTGTCCTGACCTCTGCAAGAAGGCTATCTAGTTGCAAGCTCATAATGTGAATCAGCCCTACACAATTTTCCACAGGGATGAAGTTTATTTGAAAACTAATCCTCCTATGCCTAAAGTGGTATCCAAGTTTAATTTAAGCCAAACTGTCCAGCTCCGTGTTTTCTTTCCTCAACATAAAAATGAGGAAAAAGGGATACTCCACACACTGGATGTCCTCAGATGACTCAGATACTGTCTCGGCTGAGCAAAATCTTTCAGATCTTTGGATCAATTGTTTATTTCTTGTGAAGGTAAGCAGAAGGAACAACATGTTTCAAAACAGACCATTTCCAAATGGTTGAAGACTGAAAACTTTTAAAGACTGGAAGCAAAAGGAGTCTGCAGCACACTCCTTTTGCTTCCAGTCTTTAAAAGTTTTCATTTCCAAATGGTTGCCTAAGGCTATTACCTTTTATTATGCTTACCATAACAAAACTGTTCCAGATAGGGTCAAGGCCCACTCTAACTTGGCCTTGGGGAAAAGGTTGGATTCAAAAAGTATTCTAGAAGCTGCTACTTCATCCTGTGTACATACTTTCACATAGCATACTTTCACAAAGCACTATAAGCTTGATTTCATCTCTAGGTCCAGATGATGATAGGACCATTCTATAGGGTCTCCTGGACTCTTCTTCCACCTCCTGAATGTAGTAGGTAGTCTACCCATGTAGGGTACTGCAGCAGTGATCAGTATGGTGAACATAGTACAGTTGTGCAAGTTAAACTTAAAATAACAGTAGATGTTTGAATGATCACTGTTGCAGTAGCAGCTATCTCCTTCCATACCTCTTATTTTTGGTGTGTTTTTATGCTGGGTTGTAGACATTTACATTTTTTTTTTTTTGTACCTAGTTTTGTCCTTTCAGGACTCAGCCTCTCTCTCTCTCTGCACGCAGGAAACCACTCAAGGACTCTGTGCCCAGACTTATCTTTTAGTCAGCTCAGCTCAAGCTGCCAGACAGTTTAGACATAAGAAGGTACCCTGAAGCTTTGGAAGCTGGCCAGCTGTTATATCTTTGGCAGGAAATAATCCATCTAGCTAAGGCTAGTGTAGCAGTGATCATTTGAACATCTACTGATGTCCTCCTATTCATAAGCTGCAGTATTCATCACATATGGAAGTTCACCTCCAGCTAACTCGTACATCCAGCCAGTATACAAAAGACTACATGCTACTGCTGGATACATGTGACACTGCACATCCTCTCCCATACGTCAATCATAAAGGGACATCGGGTATAAAGACATCAGCAAGTACCAACCTCAGAACTTTTCTGACCCCTGTCCAATCACCTGCTCCAGTTGTTTGTTCACCAGATTAATACCTCATTTTTTTTTCCCATTTCTAATTTTCTTGCTCTTTGCTACTGCTTATTTGTGGAATGATTTCATGCCGGCTAGGAAGGGCAAGTGTCAGTGTGGAAGGCAGATTCCACATAGAGATGCCCATGACCTCTTTTTATTCTGTCTAGGCCCAGACCACGACCATACCACCTGTGATATTTGTAAATCGTTTGTCCCCAAAACTCAAAGGAGCTGTCTAGAGTTGCTTAAAGGGACAATCCCAGCTGAAGAGGGAGTGACAATGTTCCTTATTAGCAACACCCACTTTGTCATGTCAGCATGGAGCCCCTCCTTTCCCTATCAGTCTCCTGAGAATATTCCATTCCATTAAAGTTTAGCTTCTGTACAGGAAGTACACATTTTTATTTTCTTTTGTAAGGCACTGCTTATTTTTTTAGAATCCTTCATAACCCTATAAAGAGAGGTTAAGAAACTGAGTGCTGCTCAGCGATCCTTTGTATTTATTTTATTTATTTTGCTTTCTTTTTTGCAAGTTTTACATTTGTAAATGAAAACCTATAGAAAAAATGGATCGCTGAGCAAGCACTAAGTACTAAAATAAAAAAAAACTGAACTGTTTTGACTATGGAATGCATTGGCATTCCCTTTTATAGGCTTATCCATAGAACCTGCAGTTCAGCAACTGCGACAATGTCACATAAATATGTGTGTGTGTGTGTGTGTGTGTGTGTGTACGTTCATGCATGTGTATGTAGGTGTGTGAGCGTGCATAGTGTGAATGCGAATGTGCACGTGTATGTACAAGCGTGCGAAACATGCACATGTACAAACGTACGAATGTGCTTAAGTTCGTCTGTGACCTGCATTTCACAAGGTGGCTGCCCTAATCTCAGGCCATTATCATTCTCTTTCATTTGCTTGCTGAAGGGTAAGACATGGAAAAATGTGAGCAACTGTGAGTTCATGGCATTAGTATCTGGCCATATGCTGCATATGAACTGAAACAAGACTAAAATAAAAATGATCGCAGTTTTCCTGCTGGATGATGAAGCAAGATTCATTAGGGCACTGAAAATGGCACAAATAAGTTACTTAATTATTTACAAAGGGCTTAGATGTTGAGACTATGAGAAGACACTGAAAGGAAGTGACAGTCGAATTACAGAAGGTAATTAAAACAGTGGTTGATTTCTGAGTGTCACACCTTTCTACTTGTCACATTTTTTGTACAGTATTTCTTTCCATTTAGTTGAAGCGCCTTCAAATACAGATTTTATTGTATTTTAATGAACTTAACCCTTGCAGTGAGCTTGGATATAAGTATGGCTGAAAACTCCATAGCACAGTAATCTTTAGTTACACCTGCTAGCAACCAACTGGAGTGGGTAGATCTTGACATAACTTACACATGCTCCAACAAAACTGAATTGGGTAGGTTCTTCCATAGGTACAAATCCAGTCTAAACAGATTTGTTAGAAGTCAGACTGAATAGGATTCTCTGTAATACCACAGTAGATGCAGATTGTGGAAATATGGACTCGCAAGAGGCTGCAGATGTTGGGAAAGTGTTCTCTTTTGAAGTCTTCCTTCAACTCAGAAAATGAACCAATAATTAGTCTGTTGTGAAGTTTGGTGTATGGACAGTTCAACGTGCTTTGCTGGATAGGGAGCTTCAGCAGTTTATATAAATCAGGTTAGTGATCTGATACATTAATACATTGATTTAAAACTTATGTAGCGCTGTTGCACACCTTGAGTAAATTGCAAGAGACTGTGCTGTGGTGATTTGATGCAATTTTGTCAGCATGTTTATATATACAAACCAAGGCTTTTGTTCAGAGAAATATAATCATGTTCATCATATTGAGCACTGCTGCAGTAGCCTTAGCTACATTGGTTATATCCTGCATTGGATTTAACAGCCGGCCAAAGCTTCAGGGCACCATCCATGCACCTAAACAGTCAGCTGAAGCTGAGCTGATTAAAAGGAGGTTTGGATGCCAAACCCTTTAGAGCTTTCCTGCTGCTGAAGAGTACACTTTCCTAAGGCTTTAGAGGACTGATAGGTGGCTTGTGCTATTCTTTGCTAGGCAGGTAAGTTCCCATGGGGGAGCTTCCATTTTAAAAATTTGTTTAAAAACTCTTCCCTGCTCAGGAAGGTTCTTTTAAAGCTACAGTTTGTGTTTTCGCAGACTGTCTTGAGACTGTATTGTAATTTTAAATAAGATTGTCCTTTTTTCCTGTCATTTTAAAAGCTGTTTAAAGTAATAGAAAACCTTTTTTTTCCTGTAGATAAACTTTTGGGGGTTGGCACAGTGTTTTAAAATGCTTTTTACTGTTGTGTATTTATGTGGAAAAGTGAATTTTAAAGACAGGTTTTTCTGGATTTTGCTGCTGGTTTTCCTTGGGGAAAAGGCACCATTTTTAGGTTGACCGTGGAATAAACTGTTGGTCCCACAGTGGGTGGGACCTTCTTCCAGCCACAAAAAGGAAAAGATAATCAAAGAGCCTTTGCAGCATTAGTGGCCATTTGTTGTGCCTCACTCAACTCCTCTTTTACCATGGCACCCTCTAGTGTAGCACCTGCAGCAGTTATAGACCAGGGTTAGCTACAGTCTTTTGTAGCTGTCGGGGTCTCCTCAGTGGGCAAGGGAGAGCCACTCTTGTTGGTCATGGAACAGGGAACAAGAAAGGCTACCTTATTTTGACAGAATATTGTGCTCATCCTCGGGGAAGCCGCTGTTGCCATTAATAACACTGTTGGCCCCATTTTCCCTGCCAAAAAGGAAACAGAAAACAAAAACTTGTATCTTCTCGTCAATTGTACTTTGACAGGAGCAATTTACTGGGCCTTGTTCAGGGTTTAATTGATGGCTATTGATTTTTCTAAAGTAGTTTCTGGTAGAACAGACGGATAGCTCTTTTCCTGAAGACATTCAAGATTCTGAGTCTGGACAAGAAGATGGAAGAGGCAGATACAGGATTTTCTCCTCAGATTTCTGATTGATACTTTGATAGCATCTCTGCTTTTGAATCTCCCTGTGGGGGTTTCTTTTTTTTCCCTGAGGCTATTTCCAGAATATGCTAGTTTTTTCAGTGGAAGAAAAATTAGGTTTCCCAGTCCCTCAGAAAATACTGTGAACTGTTACAGAAGTATTTTCTAGAACCTTCACACATCCCTGCAGTTCTTTAAGCTTTGAAGGATGTGTCATACAGCCTGCAATTTTCTTGCCCCTAAAAGGGCAGATATGCTGTATAAAGTTCCTCATTCTTAAATCTGTACACTTTCCAAACCCAGCTACACTTTTAGTTAATCCTACTATTGCAATATGGGGAAAAAGTATATGCTTTTGCAACTTTGATTTTCAGAACTGCCAGGCTCGTATGGTAGTTTCATTATTAGAACACCCTGTGAGGAATGTTTTGCTTGCAGTTTATTTTTGTAATGGAGTATTTGGCTGTAAGTAGTTTGTTATTTTTGTTGTACAAGTCACTACTCATTGCTTACAGTGTGAATGATTCATTTATTCATTTGATACTTGTTCCAGGGCTATGACTACTGGTACTGTTTTTGAGGTTTGACTGACTGTGTTCTCAGAACCTCTCAGATGTTAAAAGTAAGGTTTTTAAGTTCTCCTTTGGATAGAGTTTTAGTCTTCGGCCCCTCTGTTAGAGAAGTGATCAAAAAGTGTGATGAAGGGATAACAGAATACATGGAATCTCCAGAATTTTCAGCTCTCCTTTTCCACATGTTCTAAGGGATTATCTAACCTCTCAACCAGTTTTGGCAAAAAAACAAAATAAACTATATCAGCAAAATGCAGGTAAACAAATGTTCAAGGACAAATGACATGATGGTTCCGGAAAGAATTCTGGAGCCTCCCAAAACAAAGGGCAGTCCAACACATCAGAATAACAGTTCCATTTCCCTTTCTGAAAGTCTGAATCTCCATGTCTCTCTTTGGCAACAGATGGTTTCAGACAAATTGTTATGAAAATTGTTCATCAAGGTTACAGATTGCAGTGGGAGGGAATCCTTCCTTTGCATGGGGTAATCTGCCACACACCAGACCAGACCAGACCAGATTCTTATTCCCACCTTCATCACGTGCTTTCCCAGGGGGTGATAGAATTAGTTCCTCCTTTCCAGGTGGGGGAAGGTATTGATTTATTCGAGGATGTTTTTATTGCCAAAGAAAGAAAATTATTGGAAACTAGTTATAGATCTTTCCTAAACCTCAAACATCTACCCTACACAGATAGGCTAAAAGCTCCATCTCTCTACTCAGTGTCATACAGACTCCTCAGAGGTGACCTCTGTCTGGCATACAAAGCAATTTCAGAACTCGCCCTGATGGGACTGCATATCCACAAGTCAAGCTCCACCTAAGTAACCCACACGTGCGACCCCAACCTGGTCTGTGACATCAATAGGATTTGTCGGCTGGACAGATTTGTGTCCCAGAGACTCCTCCTCCTGTGGAATAGACTCCCTCTTCATGTCAAGCAGAGTACCTCATTAACCCTTTTTTAAGTGTAACTGAATGGGGAATAGAAAATACACCCCTGGGATTCCACCTGTGTCCCTACTGGACAGGAGCATCGGGTGCTGACTTGTCTAAACATGGGCTAAACTCTTGGCTAGGCTTATAAGGGTCTCAGGGCCAATAGCCTAGTAACTTCCTATGATTTTATTTTATTTATTTTATTTTACATTTGTTTACCAGGATAGTCGGACTGGACACAGGTCCATTTACAGTGGAGGCCTGGGGAGAAAAGCTCCATATTTAAATTAACATCAACATGGTAATACAAACAATCATATAACTGATAACTGAGGTAAGTACAGACATAAAAAGTTTCATACAATCCAGTCTAAACAATAAACAATACATCAGCAGTAAGTGCGTAAATTTACAAACAGAGACATTGATTAGCAAGATAGTATAAAAGAATAAAAAAATCATATGATTAGACATGACATGTTATGCAATTTCAAGTTGACAGTAAGATACCTATCTGTAGCATATATATACAGTAGAGATAGCAGGAAGGAGGGTGTAAAGTGTGCTGAGATTGTGAGATTCATGTGATGCAAGGACAATGCCATGTATTCATAAGATGTGATTTGAGAGCATTTTTGAAATATGTGTTAGCGGGGGCAGATCCTGTAAAGGACTCATTTACCTCTCTTTAACTCACATCACTGCGCAATTAAGAGGAGACATCACTTACACTGTTCTGAGTCGCTGCTTTCTGTTTCATGTGAAGCATAGAGCTAAAATGGCATTCGTTCAGATATTATGCTGGTTATACCTTGTAAATGGTTAGCATTTGTGGAAGTCAACAAAACAGAGAAAGTGCCAGGACACAACTGAAGCAGCACTATATTTTTAAAACATAAGGGATTATGCGTTTCTGAACTGCTCCATTGAGATTGACTGACAGTGCTCCAAAATCATGTTATCTTGGTCATTAACCTAATCACCTGAGTCTTTGAGCAACAGACTGTGCACCTGTCATATTGACTATTACTTTTACACTGTAAATGAAGCTTTCATTTAGAACCTGAAAATAACAGTACAGTGAATTTAAATATTGTTTTCTTATTGGTCATGTTATCCTCACAAACATTAACAAATCAGAAACCTAGAAATTCTCTGTGTATATCAGACTGTTTATCAATATATTTTTCCAGTCTGTCCTGACACCCGATAGTATAACCTTTATCTTTTGATCACATTGCTTCCAGAAGAAATGTTGAAGGAAGCATATTCCAACAGCAGAATTTTACATTAATTCATTATGTGGCAAGCTAGTCCACGGTGATCATTGTCTGTCTTTGTTTAGTGACTTACGTCACCCAGCTATATGCTGTTTTTGTATCTGTTGTATAAGAAGCCTTTCAAAGTTGTGATTTGTTATGAATGCAATATATTTTTGTCGCCACAACATCTTCCTCCTTCGTCTATTAAAAATATACACAAATCCTTTTTCCCTACCTTGGTTTCAGAACTGTCTCACCAATCACCACTTCTCTGTCAAAATCCATACCTTGATTTCCCAGTCAGTCACCCTTCAGAAAGGAGTACACAAGGTTTCATGTTTGCTGCTGTGTTATTTCCCATCATTATAAATAAATTTCCCTTTGACCTACCTCATCTCCTTTTCTGATACATTAATACATTGATTTAAAACTTATGTAGCGCTGTTGCACACCTTGAGTAAATTGCAAGAGACTGTGCTGTGGTGATTTGATGCAATTTTGTCAGCATGTTTATATATACAAACCAAGGCTTTTGTTCAGAGAAATATAATCATGTTCATCATATTGAGCACTGCTGCAGTAGCCTTAGCTACATTGGTTATATCCTGCATTGGATTTAACAGCCGGCCAAAGCTTCAGGGCACCATCCATGCACCTAAACAGTCAGCTCAAGCTGAGCTGATTAAAAGGAGGTTTGGATGCCAAACCCTTTAGAGCTTTCCTGCTGCTGAAGAGTACACTTTCCTAAGGCTTTCGAGGACTGATGGGTGGCTTGTGCTATTCTTTGCTAGGCAGGTAAGTTCCCATGGGGGAGCTTCCATTTTAAAAATTTGTTTAAAAACTCTTCTGTGCTCAGGAAGGTTCTTTTAAAGCTACAGTTTGTGTTTTCGCAGACTGTCTTGAGACTGTATTGTAATTTTAAATAAGATTGTCCTTTTTTCCTGTCATTTTAAAAGCTGTTTAAAGTAATAGAAAACCTTTTTTTTCCTGTAGATAAACTTTTGGGGGTTGGCACAGTGTTTTAAAATGCTTTTTACTGTTGTGTATTTATGTGGAAAAGTGAATTTTAAAGACAGGTTTTTCTGGATTTTGCTGCTGGTTTTCCTTGGGGAAAAGGCACCATTTTTAGGTTGACCGTGGAATAAACTGTTGGTCCCACCGTGGGTGAGACCTTCTTCCAGCCACAAAAAGGAAAAGATAATCAAAGAACCTTTGCAGCATTAGTGGCCATTTGTTGTGCCTCACTCAACTCCTCTTTTACCATGGCACCCTCTAGTGTAGCACCTGCAGCAGTTATAGACCAGGGTTAGCTACAGTCTTTTGTAGCTGTTGGGGTCTCCTCAGTGGGCAAGGGAGAGCCACTCTTGTTGGTCATGGAACAGGGAACAAGAAAGGCTACCTTATTTTGACAGAATATTGTGCTCATCCTTGGGGAAGCCGCTGTTGCCATTAATAACACTGTTGGCCCCATTTTCCCTGCCAAAAAGGAAACAGAAAACAAAAACTTGAATCTGCCCGTCAATTGTACTTTGACAGGAGCAATTTACTGGGCCTTGCTCAGGGTTTAATTAAGGCTATTGATTTTTCTAAAGTAGTTTCTGGTAGAACAGACGGATAGCTCTTTTCCTGAAGACATTCAAGATTCTGAGTCTGGACAAGAAGATGGACGAGGCAGATACAGGATTTTCTCCTCAGATTTCTGATTGATACTTTGATAGCATCTCTGCTTTTGAATCTCCCTGTGGGGGTTTCTTTTTTTTTCCTGAGACTATTTCCAGAATATGCCAGTTTTTTCAGTGGAAGAAAAATTAGGTTTCCCAGTCCCTCAGAAAATACTGTGAACTGTTACAGAAGTATTTTCTAGAACCTTCACCCATCCCTCCAGTTCTTTAAGCTTTGAAGGATGTGTCATACTGCCTGCAATTTTCTTGCCCCTAAAAGGGCAGATATGCTGTATAAAGTTCCTCAATCTTAAATCTGTACACTTTCCAAACCCAGCTACACTTTTAGTTAATCCTACTATTGCAATATTGTGAAAAAGTATATGCTTTTGCAACTTTGATTTTCAGAACTGCCAGGGTCGTATGGTAGTTTCATTATTAGAACACCCTGTGAGGAATGTTTTGCTTGCAGTTTATTTTTGTAAGGGAGTATCTGGCTGTAAGTAGTTTGTTATTTTTGTTGTACAAGTCACTACTCATTGCTTACAGTGTGCATGATTCATTTATTCATTTGATACTTGTTCCAGGGCTATGACTACTGGTACTGTTTTTGAGGTTTGACTGACTGTGTTCTCAGAACCTCTCAGTTGTTAAAAGTAAGGTTTTTAAGTTCTCCTTTGGATAGAGTTTTAGTCTTTGGCCCCTCTGTTAGAGAAGTGATCAAAAAGTGTGATGAAGGGATAACAGAATACATGGAATCTCCAGAATTTTCAGCTCTCCTTTTCCACATGTTCTAAGGGATTATCTAACCTCTCAACCAGTTTTGGCAAAAAAAACAAAATAAACTATATCAGCAAAATGCAGGTAAACAAATGTTCAAGGACAAATGACATGATGGTTCCGGAAAGAATTCTGGAGCCTCCCAAAACAAAGGGCAGTCCAACACATCAGAATAACAGTTCCATTTCCCTTTCTGAAAGTCTGAATCTCCATGTCTCTCTTTGGCAACAGATGGTTTCAGACAAATTGTTATGAAAATTGTTCATCAAGGTTACAGATTGCAGTGGGAGGAAATCCTTCCTTTGCATGGGGTAATCTGCCACATACCAGACCAGACCAGACTCTTATTCCCACCTTCATCACGTGCTTTCTCAGGGGGTGATAGAATTAGTTCCTCCTTTCCGGGTGGGGGAAGGTATTGATTTATTCGAGGATGTTTTTATTGCCAAAGAAAGAAAATTATTGGAAACTAGTTATAGATCTTTCCTAAACCTCAAACATCTACCCTACACAGATAGGCTAAAAGCTCCATCCCTCTACTCAGTCTCATACAGACTCCTCAGAGGTGACCTCTGTCTGGCATACAAAGCAATTTCAGAACTCGCCCTGATGGGACTGCATATCCACAAGTCAAGCTCCACCTAAGTAACCCGCACGTGCGATCCCAACCTGGTCTGTGACATCAACAGGATTTGTCGGCTGGACAGATTTGTGTCCCAGAGACTCCTCCTCCTGTGGAATAGACTCCCTCTTCATGTCAAGCAGAGTACCTCATTAACCCTTTTTTAAGTGTAACTGAATGGGGAATAGAAAATACACCCCTGGGATTCCACCTGTGTCCCTACTGGACAGGAGCATCGGGTGCTGACTTGTCTAAACATGGGCTAAACTCTTGGCTAGGCTTATAAGGGTCTCAGGGCCAATAGCCTAGTAACTTCCTATGATTTTATTTTATTTATTTTATTTTACATTTGTTTACCAGGATAGTCGGACTGGACACAGGTCCATTTACAGTGGAGGCCTGGGGAGAAAAGCTCCATATTTAAATTAACATCAACATGGTAATACAAACAATCATATAACTGATAACTGAGGTAAGTACTGGCATAAAAAGTTTCATACAATCCAGTCTAAACAATAAACAATACATCAGCAGTAAGTGCGTAAATTTACAAACAGAGACATTGATTAGCAAGATAGTATAAAAGAATAAAAAAATCATATGATTAGACATGACATGTTATGCAATTTCAAGTTGACAGTAAGATACCTATCTGTAGCATATATATATATATATATATATATGCAGTAGAGATAGCAGGAAGGAGGCTGTAAAGTGTGCTGAGATTGTGAGATTCATGTGATGCAAGGACAATGCCATGTATTCATAAGATGTGATTTGAGAGCATTTTTGAAATATGTGTTAGCGGGGGCAGATCCTGTAAAGGACTCATTTACCTCTCTTTAACTCACATCACTGCACAATTAAGAGGAGACATCACTTACACTGTTCTGAGTCACTGCTTTCTGTTTCATGTGAAGCATAGAGCTAAAATGGCATTCGTTCAGATATTATGCTGGTTATACCTTGTAAATGGTAGCATTTGTGGAAGTCAACAAAACAGAGAAAGCGCCAGGACACAACTGAAGCAGCACTATATTTTTAAAACATAAGGGATTATGTGTTTCTGAACTGCTCCATTGAGATTGACTGACAGTGCTCCAAAATCATGTTATCTTGGTCATTAACCTAATCACCTGAGTCTTTGAGCAACAGACTGTGCACCTGTCATATTGACTATTACTTTTACACTGTAAATGAAGCTTTCATTTAGGACCTGAAAATAACAGTACAGTGAATTTAAATATTGTTTTCTTATTGGTCATGTTATCCTCACAAACATTAACAAATCAGAAACCTAGAAATTCTCTGTGTATATCAGACTGTTTATCAATATATTTTTCCAGTCTGTCCTGACACCCGATAGTATAACCTTTATCTTTTGATCACATTGCTTCCAGAAGAAATGTTGAAGGAAGCATATTCCAACAGCAGAATTTTACATTAATTCATTATGTGGCAAGCTAGTCCACGGTGATCATTGTCTGTCTTTGTTTAGTGACTTACGTCACCCAGCTATATGCTGTTTTTGTATCTGTTGTATAAGAAGCCTTTCAAAGTTGTGATTTGTTATGAATGCAATATATTTTTGTCGCCACAACATCTTCCTCCTTCGTCTATTAAAAATATACATAAATCCTTTTTCCCTACCTTGGTTTCAGAACTGTCTCACCAATCACCACTTCTCTATCAAAATCCATACCTTGATTTCCCAGTCAGTCACCCTTCAGAAAGGAGTACACAAGGTTTCATGTTTGCTGCTGTGTTATTTCCCATCATTATAAATAAATTTCCCTTTGACCTACCTCATCTCCTTTTCTACATTGATATACCACCATTTCACTCAAACAACTCACTACCCAACTTCCAGACAGGTCTGCAAGCAGATCTCCTAGCCCTAATCCACTGGCTCTCCCAACAGAACCTCCTCCTTAACTTCAACAAAATTAAGACCATGATTTATGGCCCCAAGCAGAAACTTAAAACACAGAAAATTCTTTTCATATTTATGATCATAGCACCTTCGTAGAAAATACTATCCCTTTGAAATAACTGCATTTGTCTTGACCCCATCTCTTGCCTACTCCTTCCTCCTAAAGTACACAAGGGAAAGTGTTAAGTCTATTCCATTGTGAGCCCCTACAAATCTCCCCCTTTCTTACCAAAACCTCCAGAATAGCCGTAGCCAAAGGCATTCTACTCTTCCTAGATGAATACAGCCCTTTCACTCATAGCTTCAGCATCAGAAACAAACTCCAAATAATTTTAAGCAATGACCAATACATTTTGTAGATTTATTCTTCAGTCCTATAAAATGAACAGCACTGTAAAACACAGAAAAAAAGCAAAATGGTTCCTTGTTCAACAATGGGTTGACATTCTCCTAGGATTACAGCTATTAAAACTCTTAATGAACCAAACCTTATATCCCTAATTAGCTAAACTAATTAGACAACCGTTCCTGTTACAACCACAGATACCATGACAGCACTGCTCTCACACTGCTACCCCAAAACTAAACTCCATTTTGCAAATAACTCCATCTGATGTCTTTTCTGTCCATTTCTCAACCGATGGGTGTTGGATCCAACCTCGATTCCAACTTTGGATGTTTTTCCAGACTTCAGGATCTTGGATCCTCCTCTTATCTACAATCCCGTCCAGACAGTCCCCAACATTACCCCAGATCTGTTTTGCCACTGATGAGTTTGGACATGATTTGCTGGTTCATGCTTACCTCAAGCTAATTTGTATTCCTTGGTGAACATTTGGTACCGTCTTTGTTGTGATTATTATTATTGCTATCTTTGAGACCATTCTCTTTATTTTTATCCCCTTACCAAACAAAACAAAACAAAAAAAAATTTTATTAGTCTTGTCTCCTTGCGCCTTTAGCGCCTGTTCTGCTGTTTTTCCTCTTTACTAGTTTGCTAGTAATCTTGTTACCATTGTTAGTATCTCCGGATTTATTTAGTGTTTTGGAATTATTCCAATTTTTGGTAGGTTCTGTGAATGTTTTCTTCTATAAGTTGTGTAAATTTGGAATTATGTCGGATACACCAGTTGGTTTTGAATGGTCACTTTGCAGCCTGTCCTCCCTCTCCTAAGGAAGGATGATTGGATGTGCTCGATAAACCTTTGGGATGTGTACTACCACATCAAGAATGACAGACGCTCCAAAAGGTTTCTTCACTTCCAGCTGGGATCTAGTCACTTTCAGTTCAAAGCCCTGCCTCCAGTCTCTCCTCAGTCCCCTGGGCATCCATAGGTTCATAGGTTGGTACTAGGCTATGGGCCCTAGGGACTATACAAGCCTAGCCGTAACAATTCCCTGGATGTTCCTTCCCACAATATTTGCTTCTCTGGACCCCTGTCTAGCAGGGCGACTGACATGGTCCCCGGGGTGAATTTCTTATCTCCCATCCAATCATCAAGGTTCCTTTCGAAGAGGGCCAAGGAGACGCTGTGCTTGACATGTATGGGCAGTCTATTCCAGAGTATGGGGAGTCTCTGGGTCAGGAACCTATCCCTCCAACATGTTTTGTTCATTGTGATGACAAGGTTTAGATCCCTGGAGCGTGTGGCTCTGGAGGGATTGGGATTTCGTTAAATGGAGTATGTCCAACAGCTCAGGGTTTAACATGGCCTTGTATGTTAAGCAGAGATCGCCTCTGAGTAGACGATATACCACAGAGCACAGCTGGAGTTTTTTTAGACGGTCAACATATGGCATCTGCTTTAGTCCTGTGATTCTTTTAGTGAGGTATGCCACCAAATGCATGGCTGTGTTTGCATCTCATCTTAGGCTGCAAGGGTTCTAGATATTCTCAGATAGCAACGTTACCAGAAAGTAGGTTATCTACATTACACAGGCAGGCCCTACAGCTTCTTTTCTAGACAGCACCTGCTAGATTAGTTTTACAACTGTTGGGGTAAATGGCAACCTCCATTGCCTTGGTCCTCTTGACAAGGTGTTATATGAAAGTGTTACCGTAGAAGCTAGAGGTTCAGTGGTCAATCAGATACCTACTCATGAGTTTTTGAGTTCACTTAGCAAAGTTCTGCAGGGTTCATGTAGCTTATTGGATTCAATCCAAAGGTATTCCATTGCCTTCCCCTCCCAAAGCCACAGCCCTGTCTTCCTAACTTCCATGTATTATATTTCACAAGGACAGGGTATCGTTACACACTAACCCTTCAGTTTTGCTCAAAGTTGCCACACATACTTCACTCAATCTTAGCATTAATTTACCGGATGGAAACGACAACATCCGATAAGAAATTTATGCACTTAGTGTAAGTGTAGATCTGTGTTATCTGCTTCGCCCTTCCTCAACTTCCCTCCCTCATTCCCCTTTTCATTTTATGATTTAAGAACTTCCTTTTTTGTCTTCTGGTATGAGGGTATGGTTTGCCATTTGGGCAGGATGTCGAGCTCTTTTGGCTCCAGAACAGAATTCTTTCTATCCGTTATGGTGGCCCTATTCTAATCTGTCTGTGTTGATATATTTGTTATCTTATTGTAATATCATGCTGTTGCAAGCAAACTCTATCTAAGGTAGTGTTGGGGACAGAAGGGGATTAAGGGTAAGGGGAGGAGCCTGAGCTAGGGATTCAAAAGTATGTAAAAGTGGACTAAGACAGATCTGAAGTCGGATCCCAGACCTATCACTTGAGTTAGGACAGAAATAGACAACACAGATCTATTGTTATGGTAAGTACATAGGTTCATAGGTTCATAGGTTCATACTAGGCTATCTGCCCAAGGGCATTTATAAGCCTAGCCCATAGTTATTTGGCTTTCGCCACCCCTTTAGTTTGAATAAAACTATGCCTATTATTTTGCTGTGCCTCTGTCAAGCAGTGACACTGAAGTAATCCCTGGGGTATATCTGATCCCCATCCATTGGTCAAGATTCCTCTTGAACAAGGCCAGCGAGGTGCTCTGCCTCACATGTACCGGGATTTTGTTCCACAGCATAGGGAGTCTCTGGGTGATGAATCTGTCCCTCCAGCATGTTCTATTAATAACCGTGTCAAGGTTTAAGTCTCCCGCCTTTGTGGTTCTGAGGGATCTAGATTTTTTGAGGTGAAGCATATTCATCAAATCAGGGTTTGACATGGCCTTATATGTCAGGCACAGGTCACCTCTGAGCAAGCGGTATGAGACTGAATAGAGCTGGAGTTCTTTCAGTCGGGCAGCATAAGACATATTTTTGAGACCCTTTATCCTTTTGGTGAGGAACTTTTGGGGCCTTTCCAGCTGCTGCAGGTGTCTGGTCAGATACATTCCGGGGCATTGTACTCAATCATGGGTTTAGGTGAGAAGAGTACAGGGGCGGGGACACTGATGACCTCCTGATGTCTAGATGTGAATCCATCAGGTGGGCGGTGCAAAATGTAAGCTTTTTTCTTTACTAACATGAGTGTCAATGAGTGTAGCAAAAGGCTACAACTGGGTCAGGTCCCCTCCCCCCTGATCCTGTCTTCTGTGCTCAGGTGGAGTGCCACCTATATGGTATGTAGGTAACCGGGTTGTTTTATTTCTATTTCTTGGCATTTAAGTTTAGGCTATGGTTTAGGCCATGGCTCTGGCACAGTTTATCAGTTTCTGAAGGCTATTCTGTGTGATATCTGTGCAGATGTGTTTTGAAACTATGGTTGCATCTGCAAACTTTTCAGTCAAGCTAACCAGCCATAACCTGTTTGTGTTTGCTTCAGAAAAGTAGAGTAGAACAAAGTGGACCAAGACTGAGCTGTGGACTGACACCACTTGTGACAGACATGAGCTCTGATATGGCTTGAACTCTGACCCTGTGGGTTCTGTCCCACTTAGCCAGTTTGCAACCCATCTTGTGATGTATGTTGATATCTTGTGATGTATAGAGTTTTACCTGAGTTTGAGTGGGGTATTGTGGCCAAGAAGAACAGGCCTTTCTTCTCAGGGTGGGCTGCTTTTCCCTGGCCTTAAGCCAATAAATGGACCTCAAGAGTCATCAACAAAGTTTAAAAAAGCATGAACTGCCTTGGATAAAAATAAACTGTTCTGGATTATGAGAAAGCCCAAGTGCCTATGTCTTTATTTGTAAGTTCCATTGTATGTCTCTCCATGGCTTTGCAGATAAGGCTTCAGGGTCTAATGGGGCAGATGAGGCGGGACCACAGTCGCACCTTCCTTGTGAGATGGGACCATCATGGCGTGAGGCGCTCCTTTTTGGGTATTATCCCTAAGGTGAGGCTAAGATTAAACAGCTGTCCTAACTGCACATTAATCGGTAATCCCACATGGGCTGTGTTTTCATGACACCATCCGGTCCCATGGATGCTGTGTTTTTGTTTTGAGAGGAGCAGGTTCTCACCTGGGGAGAGGGGTTGGGTTTGGGGGCCTGAATCCTCTGGTATTAGCAATGTTGGTTTGGGGGGGAGAAGTTTGCACTGAGGTTGAATATGTTGGCATCTGGCATAGGTTCAGGTTTCTTCCCATCACATTAGAACCAGCCTCAGGATTATTTGAGAGTTTTCTCCTATTTTTCCTAACCTTAATTAAAGAGGCCTTATTTTTGTGATTTGAATCCTTTCCTTATTTTTCTCTCAAAATTTGCCTTGGATTGATTTAGATTTTGCTCTGTTTTTTTTTTTTATAATGTTTGTTTTTGTTACTTACCTTGTCCAGGATTTTTACTCTTCATTTTGGTAGCTTCAGCTCCTTAGTTGTGTTTTGCTTGGTTTTGGTCCACCAGACTGCTTAGGTGCTGCTAGAAAAGTCTCTTGTAAAGTTTCTCAGCCGTACAAGTAATGCAGTCCCACTGTGGGTGCTGGTAGAAGGCACCACAGTTGGCATTTTGGGGTTTGGCAATGTTTTTTTCACAGTTTTCCACTGGGAGACCACAGTTTTTAGAAGTGTGAAATTAGAAGCTTTTGAGGATTTTTCACTGTGGTCTTTTTTGTTTTTTTCAAAATTTGGGATGAGGGACCTCATTGTGGATTGGTTGTTGAGATCCAGCACTAGTGGGGGTATACTTCTCTGTGGGAACATTGTGGTCCCCATGTTTTTGATTGATGAGATCAAGTATGTTTGTGGGCTTGTGGGGATGTGTTCTAGTTGTTCCATGTTAGTTTGGTTATGAGGATACCCTTTATGAACCTAGTAGTGTTTGGAGCTTGAGTAGTGTTCCCAGTGATTAGTAGGATAGTTATGAGTCACCTAGTATGGGTGGTAACATGCCAATGCATTATGCCTTTTGTGTTTTCCATTAGGCCATGTAGATTTCCTGAGTGGGAGAGGCGGCCTGTAACATGCTACAAGAGGTGTCCTGCTCTTGGCCAGGCAAATTGCCTGGATGGTCTTGCATGCATGTCGATGCGGCCGAGGATGAACAACAGTGTGGCGGTGGTGTTTAGTTGGTGCTCCCTCCTTTCTTGGAATTCCAGTTTGGGAAGCAGCACAGACATGAGGTGAAACCTGCCTTAGTGCTGGGGTGCTCAGGGCCTTGAGCCATCGTGACTGTCAAACTGAACATGCGATGTTTCGTTTTACTGGAGGACTTGTGTTCTAGTTGAGATTTAGAACTGCTCTAAATGCTGGGCATTAGTTTTTACTTTGGCTTGTTTGTTTGCCAATATCTTAGAATTTGGTGATCCTTGTCATGGCAAGCATTAGGCCAGAGCCTTTGCCTTTATCCATATCTAGGGGTGACAGGTTTGGCAAGTCCCTTTAATAACAGCCAACGGTGTCCAGCAATCATCTATCAGGTAAATAGTGGCATCATCCCCTGAAAATGACTTGCTGCATTAGAAAGCAGGGTTATTAGAGCTGATCATCTTACTGAGAGAGCTCAAATTCTCTTTTCAGTGAGTCTACTCAAGTGAGCATCAGGTACCTGCCTGGGCTACATAATCTGGAGTCAGTCTCAACTCCTCTGTTCCTTTGGTCAAGGTGCGTCTCAGGTGTTGACACCAAGCGCCCAGCGTGACTGCAATGTAGTTGTACCTACAGTTGCGTGAGACGGACGCCAGTGTGTGATGTGGGTGAGTCACCTAACAAACACTATTGTTGTTGTGTATTCCTTACTCCTAGTCTGGTGTTGTACACCGTCAGTGTGTCTTGTGTGTGAGTCTCCTGGTGTGTAGAGGTTGTTGTCTCTGGTAGTGTGGCCTTAAGGGGACTGCTATGTTTATTACACTTGGTTTTGTTTTGTTTATGTGCCCGAGTATCCTTTGTTTGTGTTTATGTGTTTATTGGTGGTACGGCTTTGGTGGCCTCTACTTGCTTTGTGAGCCTCAGGTTCTCCTCCTGCTGTTTATGCCCAGTTTTCCAGTGGTGAGAGAGGTTAGCCAGTGGTGGTAAATAGCTGCATCTCTGTTGTTGTCTCCTCCTGCCTGGGTTGAGGAGTGTGAGTCCGTACATGAGCTCCTCAGTCTAGCTCTCTAACTCCCTCTCTCCCCAAAGTGTTAGGTTACATGGAGAGGAGACCCCGAAGTGCCAGAACACATGAGGCAATTGTAACATTGTCTCAAAGATTCCCAAAATGGGCAAGAGGGGAGGTGGGCTTGCCAGCATTTTTGCATCTGAATACTAGAAAAAATTATGAGAGACCCTGGTAGTGTTGGTATGAGACAGAAAAGTAGAGTGGGCTTAGCAGAGTGGGTTTACCTGGTGGAGAACTTTAGGGAGATTTGTATAATATGCTGCAAAAGGCGACCTAGCTAGAGAGGGATTGCCCTAACAGATAGAGTGCTTAGGGAGAGATTGAAGAACAAGAACAGGGGATCAGGAAAAGAGATTGGTTTTAGTGCTGCAACCGTGGTGTGAGTGTAAACTGTTGGAGTTCCTTGAAGAGCAAACAATTGTTTAAGAATAAGAGTGCAACCTAGTTTAAAGAAAGAGAACAACCCTTGTTTAACGAGGCAACGATGCTGCTCTAGTTTGAAGAAGCAGCTAAATCTATGCTAAAGGGAGCACTAAAAATGTGCTTCATAGGGGCTGGAAAGAAACAGATTTTAGACCCAAGCAAAAAAAAGAAACTACAGTTTCAAGTAAAGTAACCAGCAAAGTTGTCGGTAGGAAGCTTTACTCAGAAAAGTGGAAAAGCACTGATGAAAATTTTTTTTTTTTGTCAGTAACAGCACAGGTGGGCCAGGAAGAAACTTTCAAATAATACAGGAACAGCAAGCCACAAAAGAGAACTTTTAACTCTCAGAAAAGTGGGAAAAAGCAGAATTTTTTTTTTAAGTTTTTAAAATTGTTTTACATTTAGTTAGCAGCTTTTCGTTGTGCTCTAAAAGTTATAACAGTTACGCAGTATAAGTTTTATAAGGTAGAAATTCAAAAACTAGAAAGCGGCAAAGTTTAAAACTTAATAGCGTTTAAAATTAAAAAAATACAAATCTTTAGCAAACAGCTTTTGGTTGTTACTCTTTTTGCAACTACTAATACAGAAAAGCCAACACACAAAAAATAAGATAAATCCAATTTGAGGCAACTTGCGTTTAAAGAGCTAATAAAACAGAGAAAAAATGACCAAAGCTCAAAAATAACTCCCTTCTTCTCAAAGTACACAATCCTCTTGGGAAGCAGGGAAGAACAATGACAAACCACTGGGGATGCTCAAAACTGAGAAACCCTGCTCAAAAGAGAGGACCATGAACTTTTTATGGAAATGACCCCTAGTGGCCAAAGAAATGATGAACTCAAGTCAGTAAAAAAAGTTCAAAAAATTTTTTTTACTTGTATTTTAGTCAGATTCATGAGCAACAGAAGATACTGTTCAGCCCAAGCAAAAATGTCTCAATTCAGCCACTGAAATGTTCAGGAACAGCATTTCTGTAAATTAAGATTTTTAACTCTCAGAAAAAGCAAACAGGAAAGCAAGAAAGTGCTTTAAATTTTATTTTTTACAGAGAATAAAGAGGTCAAGTAGAGTAAGCTAGTTTTAATAACAGTGCATTTAATTACCAGTGCAAGAGTGCAAATAACTACAACAGAAATAAATATACAAGTTTTAAACTAAAAGCGATTTAAAATTCTTGGACAAAAAGGATGCAAAGCAAAAAGCAAGCAGTTTAAAACTCTATATACAGCTAAAAATAGCTACTACAAGTTTAACAAGTATAAAAATGCTCTCAGAAGCAGAGTATAAGTTTAAACTTAGCAAAAAAACAGAGAAAAATGAAAAAAATCTCAAATAGGCTCCCTTCTTCTCTCAGTTTTTCCTCTTGGGATGCTTCACCCAACAGCCAACAAGCCTGCTTTCGCCGCCCCATTGATTAATTAACTGATCCTCTGTCAAGCAGAGCCAATGTAGTGATCCCAGGGGTGTATTTTCTGTTACCCATCCACTCGTCAAGGTATCTCTTGAAGAGTGTTAGTGAGGGGCTCTGCCTAATGTAGTTTGGAATTTTGTTTCAAAGCATGGGGAGTCTCTATGACAGGAATCTATCCCTCCAGCATGTTCTATTTATTGTTGTGTTGAGGTTTAGCTCACTAGAGCGCGTGGCTCGCAGTGACTTGGATTTCTTTAGGTGGAGCATGTCCATCAATTCTGAGTTGGACATGGCTTTGTAAGTCAGGCAGAGATCACCTCTGAGTAAGCGATATGCCACTGAGTACAGCCAGAATTTTTTCAGTCGGGCTGCATAGGACATATGTTTGAGGCCAGTAATCCTCTTGGTGAGGTACTTTTGTGATCTTTCCAGCTGTTGGAAGTGTCTTGTGAGGTACATCCCAAATGGGGCATTGTACTCTATGATGGGTCTAATAAGTGATGAGTAGGGGGGCACTATAACCTCTTTATTTCTAGATGCGAACCCTTTAGTAATTAGATGGGCCACAGAAGGATTTCCTAACTACTTTTGCAATATGATTGTCAAAGGAGAGATTACTATCTACCTGGTTCCCCAGATCTCTTATTACCTCTTCTGTATTAAGGGGGCTGCCACCTATGTGGTAATTCATGGGTGTTTTGTTTTTCCCAAACGGGATGACTATGCATTTTTTGGCATTTAGCTTGAGGCCATGACTTTGACACCAGGTGTCCGTCTCAGTAAGGCCCATAACTTTTCTTTCTCTACAATAGTTTCACAATTTTTAGAACGTATTCTTCCACAATTTATGACTCCGCTAAAAGCCCACCCCCTTTCATTAGCCAGATGTCATTGCCTCTTATCCACTATATCACATGAGCTATAGCACTGGCTTTCTCTCACTAGTAACACTTTACTGCCGCTCATATGGCACCAACCTTCAACTCCCACTCGCATAATATTTTTGTTATTGTAACTTCTCCCAACCTCTGTCTACTTCTAATTATTACATAGACATCCCAGTTTTTACATGAGATGTCTTTTTTATGTATATTACAATTGTAGATAATGGACATTTTTGTTAACTAACTGTATTTACAGATCTGTATTTTCATTACACTCATGTTGTCTCTCACTAAATATAATTGCAATTATCTTTGCGTTACCAGGTACTCTACCTCAGTAAACACATTTTAAAATGATACAAAAGTAAATGTATATAACTGTGTCTTGAAGACCACCACAACTGATTTCATAGAAATTGCTGTGTTTCTGCAGACAGGAAAGTGATTTTCGTAACAGAAAAGTTTATTATGGTCACACAACAGGATGCTATACAGGTGAGTAGCTGTCACTGTGAGAGGATATGCATAAAGGGTGAGATAAAAACCTGCAGCTGATATTCTGTGTGGATATTTTATCTACACTCAGCATATCTGCACAAGTTTATTGAAAATTTTAATGCATCATCTAAGCTACTTACATTCTTCTAAACCCACTGTGCCTCTGCTATTCACTAAAAACTGAAGCAAAAATTCACATACTGCATATTCAGTACAAGGCACATATACAGCCCCAGAATATCACAGTCCACCACAATTCATCTCCATTTAGCTTAATAGAAAAAATTAAAAAAAAAAATAATGCATAGTCCACATTTCCCATTCACCTTAATGTAAAAATATAACACATCACACACTGCATTAAAAATACACAAGCAAACCTGAAAAACACTGCCCATGTAAAATACCACTTAGAGATGAAATGTGTTATTTTTAGAATGAAGTAAGTGAGATAATAAAATATAAAATCAAACACTGGCTACAACTAGCAAATTGGGAAACGGTGTTACTGGCATAACAAACCCAGTTCTAGTTACCAAAACTAATGTAAAGAACAACAAAACTGTAAAAGTAACATATCCTAACATATGACCCTCACTTAACCTCTAAAATAGAAGAAACATAATTGCAAAAAAGATTAACCGTGCATAAGAACAAGAATAGAAAACCACTCATGATGTACTGCATGCAAAAATAATTGTGCAAATTACCTTGAGTCCTATTTATTTATTTAACATTTTTTTTTTTTTACCATGAGCGTCCAAATGGATCAGAGCCCATTTTCAGTTGAGGCCCAGGAGAAATGCTCCAGATTCATGTCTTTGGAATGTGGTAGGAAACTGGAGCACCCAGAGGAAACCCACCTGAATGCAGGGAGGATATGCAGACTCTGCATAGAAGGCACCCCAGCCAAGAAGTGAACTGGACAACCTCTTGCTGTGAAGTAGTAATGCTAACCACTGCACCACCCTTATGTACTGCACTAGAAATTTAGACTGCCCTGTTGAAATCCTTGGAAAATGCTCCTTAACCAAAAAAAGTGCTGGGATTTTCAGCAATGCACCACCAGTTAACACAGGTACATGTACTCCGGAACAGATTGGTGTCCTGTTTCTGTGCCCTGGAGTTGGTATTGGGATGTTACTGGCACATGAAGACTTGCACATGTCTCAATGTGAATGCATTACACACAGACCTCTTAGAATCATGTGCATTCTTCCAAGTATATCATATTCAGGTCAACATCTTGCCCCCATGTGTAAAGTCCTTGAATGTAGAATTGTTTATTATGGTGAGTCAGATGCCATGAAGAACAAGACAGTTACTGATATGTGAGTGAGTATGACCAGAAATGAGGATAGCAAAGGAGTAGTGTGAGCAGGTGCCAAAGTAGTGAGGATATGGTCATGAAGATTTTGAACTCTAGTGGTCTGGTTAAGAGCATTTAGTAAACTGAAAATGTTTTATTTTATTTCATTTTAATTCATTAACTTATTTATTTTTTTTAATTTATTTTTTACCAGCTTTTTAGCAGACGTCTTTGGAGAAAAGCTCCAACATATTACAAGCATTTTGAAACGGACGTTCAGTAATATACATGAACAAGCATTAAGTAATATACATTAATAATTACACATATATTTGCTAATCAGATTGCATTCATGTTAAAATAAATGCAACCATTGCAGTGTAAAAGATACTTATGCATTAGTTACTGAACATTGAACATTTGAAGAGATTTATTAAAAAAGCCTTCCATACAACGGGAGGTAACATGGTGGTAAAAAGTCAGGTTGCTATCAGCCTGGGTGCCCAAGTCTCTCACAACTGATTGCATGCTTAATACCTTGTTATTAATGTCATAATTAGTGTGGACATAATTTTCCTCAAAGGGGTTAATAATGCATTTCTTGGCATTCAGTTTGAGGCATGCTTCTGGCACCACTCATTAGTCTGGCTAAGGCCCTCTTGGAAGATGTTCACATCATTAGGGGAATTTATGACAGTGCCCAGCTTGCAGTCATCTGTAAACATGGTCAGCCACAGACCACTGGTTTTGGCTTGCACCTCAGAAAAGTATATCCCAAACAGTAGAAGCCCCAAGACCGATCCTCAGGGTACGCCGCTTGTTACAGGTCTACTACTAGAGGTGACTTCCCCTATTTTGACTGAGTGGGTTCTATCAGAGAGCCAGTTAGCTACCCATCTAGTAATATATAGGTTGATGCCTAGCTGGGAGAGTTTATCTATTATGCCCGAGTGGGGAATAATGTTGAAGGCTTTAGCTAGGTCAAGGTAGGTGGTGTGCACTGTCTTGCCCTCATCCATGGCTTTGGTGACTGTTTTGAAGAAGGCGACCAAGTTTAACAGGCACGATCTCCGTTTGACAAAACCAGACTGTGTGGGTTCAAACGTTTGGAGGTTGCCAATATCCTTGTTTATAAGGTCCATGCTAGTTAGGCTGATTGGCCTATAATTGCCTGGGTTGGTGGACACTCCACCTTTGTGCAGAGGGATGACAGTGGCTGTCCTCTTTTGCTGGAACAAAGCTGGTGCACAGGCTTTGGTTGAATAGGGTGCCTAATAGTGCTGAGAGCTCTTGCCTGAGTTCATGTAGGACACAGCCAGGGATGTTGTCTGGTCCCATGGAGGCTGTATTTTTTGCCTTTGAGAGGGCATTAATAACCTGCTCCCTGGTGATGAGGGGGGGGGGTGGGTGGGTGCTGGGGATGTCCTGGTTTACTGATGGTGGGACAGGGGGGTGAAGTTTTCACTGAACTTGCCTACCAGCAAGTTGGCTATATCTATGGCTTTTGTGTATGCGATATTCCTGATCACCAATTCAAAGCAGATTTGGGAGTTACCTTTGAGATTGTGGACGTATGCAAAGAAGGCCTTGTGATTGTCCAATTTGGACTCAAAGTTAGCCTTAGAGGATTTCACCAGTGACCTTATTTGCTTTTTCAGACAAAGTAGAGAGTGCTTCCAACTTGGCACCTGCTTCTTCTTGGTCCTGGACAGCAATATTTTCCTTTTATTATAGAGTCTGTTTATTGCTGCTGTCCACCAGACAGGTTTACTCTTCCTTGAGGAAGATGATTTGGTCCTGTCAGGTGTTGCTGAGTCCATGCAGCTATATAGGTGGTCATGTAGTTTTTTGGTGTAGGCTTGGATATTAGTGCTTGATTCAACTGAAGGGATGGTGGCTGTAAAGCTGTTTATACCTCCTCTCAGGCGGTTGTAGTCAGCTTTGGAAATTTTTTTTGTTCAACCCTGGCAAGGGGGGGAGGTGTCAGGGGAGATGGTGACTTCGAAAGTGATTGCTATATGGTCGGATCTTACCAAGGAGGATGACATGGTAGGGGTGCTACAGTGGCTACTCATGTTGTTTAGTACCAGGTCCAGGATATTTTCACCTCTTGCGGGGGTGTCAACTAGCTGATCCAATGCATTGGCATTGGTGAAGTCGAGGAATCGCTGAGCATTAGTGTTTGAGCTAGAATAGGTCTTCCACTCTAATGGTTCGGTAGTTAAGGTTGCCCAGGATCAGGGTAGAGGGTTGAATCTTGATGGATTCAAGTAAGTCCAGATAGGTGTATACAAGAAATATGTCACGGCAGTCCAGGACTGGAAAACCAAAAAATAAGAAAAAATCAGCTCGATAAGCTCAATAAAAAACATAAATTTAATGAGGCACCTTTCATTCATAACATAACAAACTTCATCAGATAAAAGACTTGAGAAAAGCAATTCTTTTATATAACACTGTCCACATCACATGGTCATTCAAACCCTCCAATACAAATTCAAGAAAAATAAAAAATCATAAATTAGCAATTACTTATAAATGCATAACATATACATCACACTGTATAAAAATCTTCATATTAAATACTATATAATATATAATATAGTGTAAGATTTATACATATTAATAATCTAATATATTTAAAATTTATAATTTGTTTTATATTCTATTAATTATACCCTACCACTGTCCTTACCACTAAAATTCTTATACTTTTTACAAACATGATACCAAATACTCTTCTGTTAATAAGATCACAATATGCCCTTCAACACAATAAATTTCTCAATTTTAATAATGACATAATAGAACACATATTGTTGAGTCCTGGGGGGTTATATGCATACAGTAGTATTTGCCAAATTAATTCTAACTTTTCCAACTGTAATGATAATGGCCCTCCTCTAGGATTGTCCTCTATTTGTCCTATACCAAAGAATTTAAACCATTGTTGTGAATGCACACGTGTGTTTTGCTAATGTACTATCCATTTTATGTTTTCTCATGCTTATATGTGTGTTCATATATTCTATCCCTGAGGCGTCGATCTGTTTTACCAATATAATATGCAATCACATAATTGACATATTGCCGCATACACAATCATCCTTGAATTACAGTTGCATTTTGTTCTACAGAACACCTTTATTCCATTTAACATTATACTTGTATCATCCTGGATATATTTACAGTATGAGCACATTCCACACTGTTTCATTCCTTTACTTCTTATTAATTTTTTACCTTCCAACAGTGTCCTAAACGTAATACCTCTTTTTAATATGAATCTAGGAGAAGGTCCTACCCTAGCCATTAGGTCACCATCATCCAAAAAGATATTCCAATTTTTCATCATCATTTCTTTTATTAATGAGAAATTTGAGCTAAATGTTAAAACACATCCCAATTGATAGCATTTCTGCTCATTTGATTATCAGCCTCTGATTCCACAGTCTCTATACTGTCAGTCTGCTCATTTCGTGGGCCATTCCCCCCTCCATTCAAAATTGGTTTATATATTCCGCTCCTTCTCTTATATTTTACTTCCTCGATCAGCTCTTCTAGTAATAATATAGGGTAGGCCCTCCCTAAAAACATAAGCTTCAAATTATCACACTCACTATCAAAATCCTCTGTTGATGTAATGTGCTGCCCGCACAAGTTGTCCTTTAACAACAGATTTTTTTCTGTTGGAAGGGGTGGGCACTAGTATAATGCAAGAAGGCATTAGAATAAGTAGCCTTCCTGAATATCAGCCTCATACGTTCTCTTCCCCATATTTTTACTCAAACAAACATCCAAAAATGCAATCTGTCATTCATTGAATTCATATGTAAAGGACAAAAATTCTGTTGTGTCATTAAAATATTTTACTAAATTACTAGCTGTAGTTTCTTCTCCCTTAATCAAAATAAATATATCGTCCAGGTATTGTGTGTAAAAAGCAATTTTGCTCATGATTTCCTTCTTTTCAAAAATAAACTGATCTCCCAGTAAGACATTACTAGGTTTGCAAATGCTGATCCGCATGGTGATCCCATAGCGACTCCCCTGGTTTGCACATAGTATCTCCCTTTAAAATAAATGTAATTATAGGATAATACTATGTCCAACAATTCCTCTACCAATGCTATCTCATCAGTGGGTGTACTTTTTTTACGTAACATATAACTCAACCACTCAATTCCCAATTGGTGTGGAATAGATGTGTATAATTCCTTCACACCCACCGTTAGTGAATTGTAATTCTCCTCATATGTTAATTGGTCAATGTTACGTAAGAAAGTCCAAGAGTCTTTACATATGCATGCCTCACAACTTACATATTTCTTAAGAATAGTATCTATTACTTTAGCACATGCATATTTTGCCGAATTATGGCCTAAATGGTGGATTCGCAACATCCTTGTGGATTTTGGGTACCCCGAATATTGTTGGTGTTATAGGTTTTAATATTTGCATGTAATTATACATACTGGCGTCTATTCTACCTTCTATGAACATATCATTCAGGTATATTTTTAATCACTCATTAGCTATATTCAATTGATTCAGCAACGCCTCCACATATTAATCAGTACTAAATATATTTTCCATTTGTTTATCATGCTCAATAATGGCCATAAGTACCAATCCTCCACCCTTATCCAGTTTCATGGCATGAACCGGGGCTGATCTCAGCATATTTAATAAATCCCACTGTTCCTCCGTTATATTGCTTCTACTCCCTCTTTTAGTGGGATACCTGCCAGAATTGTTTCATTCTGAAATCTAATTCGCAACAACATTCAAAAATATATAACAATTGATGTAAAGGGGGGTTAAACATACTCGGGATAATAAACTGTCTAATGTCAGGATTGTTATCCCCTAGCAATACCTTCATGTTCAATTTACGAACAAACATTTTAAGTTCTAGAATAAGTTTAGCAATGTCTGTCTTATTAGAAGGCACAAATGTCAAACCTCATGATAAAACATTCACCAAATCCACAGAAACAGAAAGGGAAGAATAGTTATGCACAAAACAATAATTGTCAGTGTTAGCAACAATGGTCACATTATTTTTCACATTGTCCTGTATACTATTGGTTACCTACATTTCGCATTCTTCTTCCGGCCATTCCTTTTCTTTTGTTGGTTTGGTCTGTAAAAATTTGAAGTAGAAGGCCCTGAATTATTATGACCATGGTCTTATTGGAAATTAGTTCCCTTGCTGTAACAGCTGTTTGCTGCTTCTTATTTCTGTATTATCCACACTAGTGTTACTGCCCAATGCCTTAATCTGTTGTTGCTGCTGTTGCATTTCAGTATTAGTCCCCTCCATCCCCTGCCCGTTGTCTTCACTCAACCCTGGTGTTTCCGTTGCGTTCACATTCCTTCCCCGAATACACCAAGCTTGCGATTTAGGTGGGGGGGGGGGCACAGTACCTTTCTTATAATGGTCATGGTCTCTATCAATTTTCTTTATTTTAATCAGTTTACTTTTTATCAAATACTCATCCACACTAGCAAAAATTCTCCCATACTCAAATTGGTACCTTTGGAAGTCCGGATGAGCTTTAATAAGCTCTTCCAGTTTAGCAGCAGCCATTGCTATTTCCTCCACTTGTAAGGTATAATGCTTGCAGAGTAAATCCAGAAACTGTAGCCCCTGTTGATTGAAAAGTTTCATGAGCTCCATGTAAAAGGGTGATTGGGCTATAAGGCCTGTAGGGTATTGCCAGTACCTAAGACCCTTAGGTGCTATTTCCAATTTGATACATTCTCGGAAGTATTCCACTTCCAGTCTTAATGTTTTGTACTTTAAAACATTCTGATCCAAATTGTTCAGTAGATCAACAATATTAGATCTAGGAGGGTCAATATTAATATGAGAATGGTCCATACTATCATTTATAAATGACACCGGAGCATCCAACCAGTCTTTAAAAATGATGCTCTTACTAGCAGAATAGTTATTAGTACCATTAGCAGCACTATCGTTACCTACTCGGGGCACGGCTGCTAACACATATGTGACAGGCTCCCTTCTTGATTCTGTTGAATTCAATGGCAAGTTTATTACCTGCTATAGATGAATACACATACAAAAAAAAAAAAAATTATTATTAACCACCTTGAGAGAAGATCCAAATATTAGGATTATGGAACCAGTGGGAGGATTATAATAATGGATAAAATTATTTATGATGGTAAAATGTATTCTATATTACATGATGTTTCCAGGTACAGCAAGGTATCTATTAACGAAATTAATATTTCATATAAAAAATGGACTTGGCCCTCAAAGATCTATTTGATCAGGGGGTAATTGATTATGATACTTACCTATACCCGGAAAACACTTCACCTAGGGTACCCTCGATATTCGGGGTACCCAAGGTTCATAAAGATGTCTCTGACCCCCCCCCCCCCCTTAAGACCCATTGTTGCATCTGAAGGCTCCAAGATTTTTTCTTTATCAAAATTTCTAGACTGGAAAATGAAATTACTGTTTGGGAAAGACAAATATTTGTTAAAAGATTCTTGGGAATTCTTAAGGCAAATCACACCGGATTTAAAGGCAGCCAACCTTAAATTCGTTACTATTGATGTAACAGATTTATTTTCTGTTATACCCCATGAGACAGGGCTAGCCTGGATAGAGGAGGCTCTCAGAGATAATTCAATGACCAGTGAGAATGACATTTATACTATTCTAGAATTAATTGCACTTGTTTTGAATAACAACTTTTTATATTTCCAAGGTGAATTTTTCAAACAGGAATCCGGGGTAGCTATGGGGGCCAACTGTGCCCCCACCTATGCTGACATAGTATTGTTGGTATGGGAGAAAAAAATTATAAACAAAAGTATGTATGTTAAACATTGGAATCTATACACTAGATTCCTGGACGACATATGCATTTTTTGTACCGGTACAGAGGAATTATTAGAAAAATGTATTAGATACATAAACCAAAGTACTACATTCTTAAGATTTACGCAGCAAGTGACCATTGAATATGTAAATTATTTGGATGTTTCCCTACAAGTGATTGAAAGTGGGTTTAAATCTACTATATACAGGAAACCCACCTTTTCTAACACCTACATTAGATATACTAGTGCCTATCCCTTATACCAAAAAAAGAGTATAGTCAAGGGACAGTATGTTCGGGCTTTTCGCATGACTTCTAATGAAGAAGATTTCAGGCGAGAATGTGACCTACTTATGAAAATGCTTTTGCAGAGAGGATATCCTATTGAACTAATAACTGACATACAAAGGGAAGTGTGTTCTAATAGACAGGGAAAATTCAAACCTGTTTTAGGGATGGGGTCAATACAAACCGAATTTCTAACAGGTCAACAGGAAGGTGAAACAGATTTAACATATAACAATATTTTTATTACTAATTTTAGTGCTAATGCTTATGTAATCAAAAATATAGTAGAAAGTGAATGGGTCAAATTTAATGAATTCACTGACCTACGTAACTTAAAAGGGAAAACTATTAAAACTGTATTCCGGAAAAGTTACAATACAAAAAACCTATTAGAAAACAATAAGCATCCTTCTGTATTTTCCAGTAAGTCTAAGGGCACATATAAATGTGGAGCATGCCCTCAATGTAAACATATTACACATCAACAAAAAATATTTTTAACAGCTAGGAAGAAATGGATAGCAGCTTCGAACTATTCTAACTGCAACTCCCAGGGGCTAGTGTATATTGCTTTATGTAAAGGGTGTGAAGGATTCTATGTAGGGAAAACTGAGAGAACTTTAAAACGTAGAATATATAAACATATGAATGACATCCAGAAGCAAAGTTCTAGAAATGCTTTATATAAACACACCCTTCAATGTCCCTAAGCAAAATTTCACTTTTATGTGGTAGAAATGGTTCCTAGAGAACTTGGGGGAGGCCCCTGGGAAACTAAACTAGAATATAGGGAGACATATTGGCAAGTAGTTTTAGAAGCCAATAAATCTCAGGGCATGAACGACCACATATCCATTGCCCCTTTACTCAAGCTTAGATCTGCGAAGTTATAATACATATAATGTCAGTGACATGACATTTATATATTTCATTTATATTTACATCTACAGTATATTGTATTAGTTGTATTTAATTGCTGGGAATATGTAGTCCATTTTATATATTTCATGTATTATATATTGTATTATAAAAGTTCCATATATAGTCAATATGTATTTTAAATATATTTAGTTTTTATATGAAATACTTCAATACAACATTATTTATATTAGTGAATAGGTTTTAAAGTTCATTGTATGAAATATTTGATGTTTTAGGAAATGATTTTATGTAATTTATTCATTTAAAGTGTTTGAGTGCAAGTTTCTTTAAAAGACCAATTGATTAATTGAATCAGTGTTCCTATTAAGATGTATATAAAAAGGAAATGACAGCATGAACATTTTTTCATATCTGATGAAGTTCGAGTGTTACTCCTACAAAAACGTTCTGTGGCATTTAGCAACGTTAATATTCTAATTTTGGAAACGTGTTGTGGCAGTTTTCTTCTTTTACAATTCAATAAATTGGATTTTATATCTGGTGAACTCATCCTTCTTCAGCAATCTGCATTTACAGAAAATGTGTAGTGGCCGTTTTCTCAGGTACTTTACCATTGGCAAACAACTCTGTGGTGTTCCGTTCACTGTGACTGGTATTTGATTGATTTGTGGTTTTTACCAGGCGCACTCCATTTTTTCTGATGAATACACATTGCCTACAGTATGCTGTCCAGAATTAGGTGGCGTTTGAGACGTAGGCAATCCTACACTCAAACTATCCACTTTTTTGTTAAGGGAATCCACTTATTGGGTAAGCGCTTGCACCAATAAAGTTAAGTTGCCATCTGCATTTCCTTCCACATCCGACAAGGAAAACAAATCCGGAGTGGAATCCAATCCTAAAGCTGCCATCACAGATCAAACAAAATCCACGTATAAAAATAAGCACAAACTGAGTATACAAGAAATATGTCACGGCAGTCCAGGACCGAAAAACCAAAAAGAAGAAAAAAATCATCTCAATAAAAAACATAAATTTAATGAGGCACCTTTTGTTCAAAACATAGCGAACTTCATCAGATAAAAGACTTAAGAAAAGCAATTATTTTATATAACACTGTCCACATCACATGGTCATTCAAACTTCTTAAATATATTAGATTTTTATTAATATGTATAAATCTTACACTATATTATATATGTGATGTATATGTTATGCATTTATAAGTAACTGCTAATTTATGATTTTTTATTTTTCTTGAATTTGTACTGGAGGGTTTGAATGACCATGTGATGTGGGCAGTGTTCTATAAAATAATTGCTTTTCTTAAGTCTTTTATCTGATGAAGTTCGTTATGTTATGAACGAAAGGTGCCTCATTAAATTTATGTTTTTTATTGAGCTGATTTTTTCTTATTTTTTGGTTTTCCGGTCCTGGACTGCCGTGACCTATTTCTTGTATGCTCAGTTTGTGTTTGTGCTTATTTTTATTCATAAGTCCAGATAGGTGGAATGGGACTCCTGAATCATGGTTGGGGGTCTATAGCTAGCTATGATTTGAAAAGGTATTTTGTCAGTAGTTAACTGCACCTGGAGTGTCTCCTGGGTGTCATACTGTTTGACCAGCCTGGAGGTGTATGTCTTTGATAAATATTGAAACTCCACCTCCTTTGGCTTTGTAGCCCTCTGTTTGGGGTCTGAAAGTATGGTAGGACAAGTAACCTGGTAAGGCTGGGGTGCTCTCTGCAGCTTTGAACCAGGTTTCAGTGACTGTACAAATGTCAGCATCTTCCAGGGTGAGGAGTGCTTGCAATGAGTGCAGTTTCATGTTAAGACGCCTAGCATTTAGCAGCATGACCTTTAAATTTCATTTAGAAGAATTTTTCACATTGGTAATTTTGTCCTCATGACCTTGCCTTAAAAAGGCACTATGGGGAAGGCAAGAGCCTTTGCCAGAAGCCCAAAGCCCAAGGGGGACAGATGAAGGCCATCTCTGGCAAAGCATCGTGGTCTGTCAGTCATGTCCTTCCAGGCTGTCAGGTACTGGATCCCCCTTGGAATGATACCAGAAACTAAGCCAGTTGTTAAAGTCAGTCATTTTCTGTTTGTATTGAAGCATTATTCTGGGTGACGGTAAGATGCTGCTTAAGGCTAGGGACATACGTGCCTGGGACACATATTCAGTGACCTCAATCTTGTCTCTCTCTCTTCATATAGTCCAAAGGGGTACATCTCAAGTCATTCACACCAACATGGTGAATGACAGAGTCATAACAGTACCTGTTGTTGAGAGACTTGAGTGTGTGAGTGATATGGTGGATTCTAACACCTGGCACGCAATGTAGCGTGACTTTCCACTTGTCTAGCCTGGTGAGGGGCACATCTGTGTGTCTCACAATAGAGTCTCATATGACTAGTATGTTGGGTTTGTGGCTGGGCCTTAGAGGCTGTGAGACATAGGCATGTGTACTATGTGTGGGACTTGGTTCAGTGGGTTGTGATGTGCGTGTGTGCTTTTGCCTCGGAGGTCTCTTTTGTTTAGGTAGGTTTTTGTTGAGAACCTCTACATATGTAGGAATGTAGTGTACAGGTGAGGGTGGTGTTAGAGGTGTGGTGTTGTGCAGACAACCTTCTCAGTGCCAGATGTACTGGCTTGTGATTGAAACAGCAAGGACTCTAGGTTCTCAGTGTAACTGCATCTCTCACATATTGTGTTCCTAGATGGTAGACGAAGAGGGTTGTCTGTGTACATGAGGCAGCTGCTGCACTGTCTCAGGATGCCCATATCAACAAGACTAGCAGGAGAAACCACAGGAAATTGTCCAGCCATGGTTGTCAGAATCTGTGGAAGAGAGGAGTGCTGGTAAGGGAAAAAAATGAAACTGGAATACCTCGCAATGGGTTAAAACACTGCAGCGGCAGTGCACAACGACCAAACAAGTGCTGCAAACACAGGGTATAAATACCAGAAAATATGGAAGAATCTAGAAGCTCAAATTACTACCCAATCCTGCTAGCCCCTGCTCTTTAAACCCATCACTCGTGCTAGAGAAGGTCAGGCAACCTAGCTACTCTCACTAACAGCAAAGACAAAACACTACTAGCAGAAGATTGCTGCCAGAAATGCAGGAAACTCAACAAGCAAAACAACCAGGCCTGGATAACAGCAGGACTCTATCCAAACTATGCTACCTGACAAGAACACAGAAACCGCACAAAAAATGCACAGAAAAGCACAAATAGAGCACTCGAAAACAGAAAATACAACTCTCAGTATGAATAAGCAGTTTACAGTTAAGTAATTCAATAAAATATTTCATATTTTTTTCTAGCTGTTTACTGTTGTGGTATTGCTACACATTGTAGAATACATTGAGGATGCATGTTTTAGGGATATTTTCATTTAAGTCTTTGTGCAGTCTTCTTGCATAATGCCATGACAGATTCACGACTTAGGATGTTGATTATGACACTTTACTTTCCATTTCAGTTGTCTGCTCATCCATGGGTACTGATAACTATGGTGATGTTCATCATTCTCACTGTGCAGTAGCCTATGGGTGTATCTTGCCAAGGGTTTAAGCACTTGGGCTTCAGGCCAGATATTTTACATTAAGAAAGTTTGTGGGTCTGCACTCTTGTGGGAGGAGAGGCTAGATTCTGCCCTTCTGAACTGAGAATTACTGGTTAAAGGCTTATTGTACCTGCTTATTTGAACTGTTTTTGAAATGGGTGCACCTTGTTTGTTGTAGCATAGACTATATTCAGACCTGCTGAATCTAGCTTTGTTTGTATAACTTGAGCACTAATCCAGGCCATCTTTTTCTGGAGAAGGTTCCCCTGCACCCTAGTGTCTGGAGTGTGCTGTTAGAACTTGTCTGATTGAAGACTGCTGGAACAGGGCTCAGTTTTTAGCTTTTTATTGGTTAATTGGTTTAAAATCAGTTTGCTACTGTTATATTAAAAAAATACACTTTCTGCATCGCCACTTAGCTAGGGTTAAAATATTCCCACGCCATAAAGTCTGCTCTTTAAATTTTCCTTAGAACTAGGCAGTTCTGTAGTTTTAGCACTCAAATCTGTTTCTTTGAGTTCAGCACTTGTTCAGAACTCATTGTAAGCACTAAATAAGCTACAAATTACTACAGCGCTCAACTTTCCTCACTTGTCTAGAAGAAAACAGTTTTTAGTACTTAATAAATAAGCACCTATCCAGGCATGTTTATGGGTCAGCTCCCGGTCATTTCTCCTGTCTACCTGATACCTGATGAATCTGGGCATCTTGGGGCAATGCAGCAATTGTCTCATGTACACAGACAGCCCTCTCCTTCTACCACCCAACACTACAACCTGTGAGAGATGCACTTATATAGCCAAACTGGAAGCAAAACTCTCCACCCAAGACTGGACTAGACAGTCAGGAGGAGGAGACGGTAAACACTTGCACCACACCACACTCATCACATAGTCCATCAAAACCTACACCACCAAAACACACACATAGAAACACAAAACACACACCTACATTCACAGAGGCTCTCAATAAAAATCTGCCCAAGTAACAGAGACCTCCAAAGCAAAAATGTAAGCAACCTCAACCCCCCAACACAACCCAAATGACACATAGCCCACAAACTCAGTGTGCCACCCAACCACAGCCAATAAGGCATAACAACGTACCCAACACTCTAGTCATAAGTGACTCTCTAGTCAGGCACACTGATGTTCCACTCATCAGGCTAAACTAGGAGAAAGTTACTGTCAGCTGCCTATCGGGTGCTAGGATCTGCCACATAATGCACGCACTCAGGTTACTCCACAAGTACAAATATGACTGTCATTGTGCTTGTTGGTGTGAATGACCTGAGACGTGCCTCCCTGGACTACATGAAAAGAGACATGGAGAAGCTCTCCGATGTTGTAGCCCAGGCTATGACCCTAGCCCTGAGTAGCATCCTGCCATCACCCAGAATGATACCACAGTACAAGGACAAAATGATTGACTTCAACAATTGGCTAAAGCTTCTGGTGTCATTCTAAGGGGATCCAGTACCTGTCTGCCTGGGATGACATGATCGACAGATCACGATGCTTTGCCAGAGATGGCCTGCACCTGTCTCCCTTGGGGTTCCAGATACTGGCTAAGGCTCTTGCCACCCCTATATGCCTTTTTTAGGCAAGGTTCAAATGACAAAGTCAACACCGTAACAGGTACAACCAAGGAAAATCTGAGGGTAATGCTACTCAATGCTAGAAGTCTAAACCTCAGAATACACTCACTCGTGGCACTCCTTAAAATGGAGAACATCGACATCTGTGCAGTGATGAGACCTGGTTCAAGGCTCCAGAGAGCACCCCTGCATTACCAGGCTATAATTCATACCACACCTTTTGGCCACCTAACCTGGACTGAAACACTAAGTGCGGAGGCATGTCCATATTCATTAAGGATATCCACACCTCCAGTCTAGTCGCTCAGCATAATGCATCCGAGGTTATCCAAGTGCAACTAACTCGGGGCAAGACCGCAATCCAAATTGTAGCTTGCTACCGATCCCCCACCATGCTCCAGGATTCCCACTCCTCATTTCTTGATACACTGGAAAATATTAGGGTACAACCGAACACCCTAATAATGGTCGATTTCAACTACCCCACCATTAACTGGGAAAACTACTCATGTACCAACTCTTTTGCTCAACGTTTTCTGGCATTCATAAATTCCAATGCCTTGGATCAGCTTATCCACACCCCCACCATGGGCAGCAATATCCTGGAACTGGTCATTACCAACATGGGCGACCAATGTTCCACACCAGAGATCAATTCCTCGTTGGCCAGATCCGACCACAAGCTAATCACCCTAGACATCCACATCCTGCCCCCCACCCTGCATTAGGGAAACCACCGTAAAAAAATTTCTCCAAAGCCAACTTCATGCTTCTTAAGACAGAAGTGGCAAACTTCACGACACCCATGCAGATGGACAATAGAGGTACGACTGCTGAATCCTACACGAATGCACTTTATAAGCATATAAACAAGTGCATGGATCGTGCTATCCCTAACAGAACCAAGATGCTATCCTCCAAAAAAGGAAGCCAATCTGGTGGTCCCTTGCCATAAACAAGCTCTACAACAGAAGAAAGAAACTGCAGCAAAAAAAGTATAAAATCCCATGATTGGAGGAACTTCCTGGTCAGCCTCAGTAAGAAACTGAGATCCCTCATAAAGTCCTCCAAAGCTAGTTACGAAAACAAAATCGCCACTGTTTCTAAAGGCAACCAGAAAGCATTCTATAGCTATGTCAAGAATCTCAATGGCAACACTCATATCTGCTCTGAGTTACAGCACAATGGCACTAAATATACAGAACCAACTGATATTAATAACATCCTGTCAGATAGGTTCAGTGCTAACTTTACCCCCCTCTCACCCCCTAAAGGGCCCATCTCTATACTGGAAGAATGCAAAGTTCCTGTAATCACGGCTGCACAGGTAAAAAACACACTCTCCAAAGCCAAGAACACAGCATCCATGGGACCTGACAACATCCCAGGCTGCATTCTACATGAACTACAGAACGAACTGGCACCCCAGCTAAGTACCATGTTCAATCATAGCCTCACCTCAGGCTTTGTGCCCACTGAATGGTGCACAGTGAGGTTATCCCTCTCCACAAAGGGGGATCCACCATGGACCCCGGGATCTACCAACCCATTAGCCTGACGAGCCTGGTCTGCAAGGTCATGGAATGTATCATCATGGAACTTATAAACAAAGACATTGGTAATCTCCAAACACTGGACTCCACCCAGTTTGTGTTTGTAAAAGGCAGATCATGTCCCCTAAACCTGATAGACTTCTTTGAAGCAGTCACCAAAGCCGTAGATGAGGGTAAGGTGGTTCACACAGCCTATCTAGATCTCACCAAGGCTTTTGACACCATCCTCCACTGTGGAATTATAGATAAACTCACTAAACTAGGTATAAATCCCTATCTCACAAGATGGGTTGCCAACTGGCTCACTGACAGAACACACACTGTAAAAGTAGCAGACTCCAAATCCGACTTCAGACCAGTGACAAGTGGAGTACCACAGGGTTCAGTCCTGGGTCCTCTCCTGTTTGGTATCTACTTCTCTGATGTACAGGCTAACACAGAAGGTCTTTGGCTAATGAAGTTCTCAGATGACTGCAAACTAGGAGCCAAAATCAAAACTCCTAACGATGTGGATATCCTACAAAAGGGCCTCACTGAGACAGATGCCTGGTGTCAAAGCCATGGCCTCAAGCTCAATGCCAAAAAGTGCATTGTCATCCCTTTTGGTAAAAACAGTGTACCCATGAGCTACCACATAGGCAGTAGCCTACTTAACACCAAAAGTGTGATAAGAGACTTTGGAACACAGGTGGACAGTAGTCTCTCCTTTGATAATCACATTGCCACAGTAGTCAGGAAATCCTTCTACATGGTACACCTCATCACAAAAGGTTTCTCATCCAGGAAAAAAGAGGTAAGTGTTCCCCTCTACTCATCACTCGTTAGACCCATTATATAGAGTACAATGCCCCTTTTGGTATGTACCTCACAAGACATCTATAACAACTGGAAAGGCAACAGAAATACCTCATAAAGAGAATTACCGGCCTCAAACAGATGCCCTACACAGACTGTCTCCAAAAACTCCAACTTTACTCTGTCGCATATCGCCTACTCAGAGGTGATCTCTGCCTAACATACAAAGCTATGTCAAATCCAGAACTGTCGGACATGCTCCACTTAAAGAAATCCCAATCCCTCCGAGCTACACACTCTAGGGACCTAAATCTTGTCACCACAATAAACAGAACATGCTGGAGGGATAGATTCCTGTCCCAGAGACTTCCCCATACTCTGGAACAAACTACCTATCTATATCAAACAAAGCTCCTCATTAGCACTCTTCAAGAAAAATCCTGATGATTGGCTGGGAAATAGGAAATTCACCCCGGGGATCACTTCTGTGGCTCTGCTCGACAGGGGCACAGGAAAATAATTTTCATGGATGGCGAAAGCCAGGGTACCTTTTTGGTTAGGCTTATATAGGCCCTAGCGCCAATAGCCTAGTACCTACCTTTGAATCAATGAACATGTGATACAGCAGCTGGACAGATTCCAAAATCTTTCACCCCCTCCCACACTGTCTCTGTGTTTGCTTATAGGCTAAGTCACTTTTGGAGGAACTATATAATAAGTCAGTGTGACTAAAAAATCTTCAGAACTTTATTGCCATTTTGTGCAGATGCAGCTCTGAGGCTACTTGAGAGCAGCAGTCAGCTTAATGTTTCCTTTTTGACAAATAAGTCTCCTTTGGGGAACTCTTCCACATTCATTTGTATTTTTATTGAATAGTTTGTATTTTTTCAGTTTTTTGACAGACTTGCAGTGCATCTCTTTACAAATACAGACTTTTTAGTAATGTTGGAAGTTATTCATTGAAAGACCGTTGTTTCAGTGCTGAGAATAGAGCTTCAGTTCTAGTTTGTTTTTTTTTACGTTTATTTCAGTTATTATTTAGATTTCACTCCAATTATGTATATATTGGACAGCCGGGAAGTCTATTTTAGGGGCAGAAACTTTGTGTTGCATTGGTGTTTTGTGTACACTTAATGACTACTTACGTAACAGACTTTTTATTTGCCAATTCACTTTGAAGAAGGTATAACTGTTTCTAAAAGGGATTTTTGTTTTCCCTGCTGCTTGTGTCCTTTATTGTAATGGGAAATTTGGGACTTTTTTGTTTGTGTGCTGCTTGTGTACACTAAGTGACAACTCTCTTCAGAGCAAATTAACTGTAATCAGGCTTCTTCCTCAGCTACAGAATGAATACTTACTCTGGTCCTACTAGTCCTCCCCCCAACATACCTAAAAATAAAAGACTGTTGAAGCATGAGCCCTTGCCTTCAATGTGGGTTCAGTCAATGTCTCAGTCAATGATGGATGACTCTGCAGTGGCCATTCCTGGTTCCTCAGACCACTTACTGGTTTCCTCGCATCTCTCTGATGCAGATTATATGGCCAGTATGGACTGGGTGTCAGACACTTCCTCTTTGGTTGTTCCAGTGTACAATGTGGAGAGGGAAGATCCATCCTTTTTAGGTATGGGAGATAGCCCAGGAGGGTCTTCTCAGGATGGCTGCGGAAACAGACCTCTTGCATGGGTCGATATGCCTTCTCCTGCTTGGTCTTCTTACAAAGATTTTCTAGCAACAGCAAACAGAAAATCATTGTAATAACAGAGAAATGGTATCTGTTTGTAAAAATTTGTATTATTACATTTGCAAGGAGTTTGTTGCAAACTGTCAATACTGTATACCCGTTGCCTACATTTCTACCTTGTTCCTCCACTCCCAGTGATGAGGATGCAATTTCAGATGATTCATATGTGTTTAGAGATAGGGTTTTATCTCCTGAGGGTTCAGTAGTCCTGGACTCTCAATCTTTGCACAGTGAGCATAAAAGTACACAAATAGAGGCTTTTTCCTTCTCTGAGACTGTCTCTAGGCTGAAGAATGTGTTTTCATGAGAACCGGTGGATGTTCCCCTTGAAATGGGCAGATACTATGATTTATTAGAACAAGAAGCCACTCATACTGCTGCATTCCTCCTCTTCTGCCAGTCTTAGTGGATGTTTTCAATGCTGCCCACAACTCTCCTGATACCATGCCATCAGTCTATAAGAAGGCAGATAATTTGAAGTCTCTGAAACTAATAAATGTCTCTTTTCTCATCTTAAAGCTGATCTTGAAGCCATCTCTGCTATGGCTTTCTGATGTGAGCAGGTTTCTTGCCAATTCTAACCTAGTTCCTGAGGTTAAAGGATAAACATCTAGACAGACTAGGTAAGAGACTGTTTTCTCTTCTACTTTAGTCTTTAGAATATTCAGTTATCAAGGCTATATGTGGAAGTTTATGCTGAAATGTGTTAACAGTTTAAAGAGGTTCTGCTTCACAACCTCCTGAAGGTGGGCCTTATCTGAATCAGATTATATGTAAACTGTCTTAAGTATCTAAACATGCTGTAAACTGTGTGTGTAACTGTGCTGATTTTAATTATAGAACTTATTTTTTGGCCACAGTCTTAAGAAGATTTGTTCGAGATGTAATCAAAAGTTTTCAGATGATTTAAAGTAAAAGAAAAATGTTGAATACTCCCTTTCCCGACAAGGAGGTTTTATTTGGGCCTTCTGCTATGCAGGTCCTCAAACAATGGGATGAGAGGGGTAAGTTAATGTAGGACATTTCTAGCATTTTTCGGGTTTCCCAGTTTTTTCCCTACAAATCCTCTACCCTTTTCAGAAGATAAAATGAGCAGGTGGTGCCACCTGTAAACAGACACCTAAAAAGAAATGGCAGGAGGGGTCAGATAACAATCCCAAAGAACAAAGAGCTTTTTCTAAAAAGTGGTCAGGTTTCAGCTTCTGAATGACTGTACAAAATCCAGTCACTTTCCCTGCCTGTACTGTTCCAGCATCTCTTCCCCTTTGAAAAAGAGTGGAAACCAGGAAAAAACTACCAAACCATAAAATATCCAAGAATTCCAAAGGTCAATGAAGGCTGGTGAAAAATCACAAACTACTTTTAGCGTACACACAGTTTTATTAACGTTTTCATTAAAAATGACTTCCGCAGAAAATGCTTCAAGTAATACTGAAAATATTACTCACAAGCCCATATAAATAGTGACTTAATTAACCAGTTAAATAATAATTGATTGAATGATTAAAAACAATCCAAGTTGAACAACTCCTACAAATTTAAAACAGTATTAACAATCACCAAACTTTAAGACCTTTAGCGTCCTAGTTTTTAAAAAAAACATTTAATATTTATAGATTCATTAAGACCAGGTCTTCTATCTGCTTCCATCTTAATCTGCCACAAGGTTTCCCTCTGCTCTAAAACATTCTTGTAATCCCCTCCTCTTAAATCAAATGATACTACTTCCAAAATGAAAAAAAAAGGAACTTCTTATACTTTATACACTCCTTGGTATGTCTAAATAGTGCGTTATTGACATCCTTAGTCTTAATGCTGTACATGTGCTCTCTTATATGTTCCATCAAAGACCGAGTGGTCATACTGACATAAAATGCGTCACACCCACTACAAAGACTGATGTACACTACCCCCCCGTGATCTACAGGACACATATCCTGGTACTTTGATGGTAGTTTTTAAATGGTTCAACAAAACAAAGGGACCCTCTGAAATGAACCTACAAAAATTACAATGGCCGCACTTATACATGCCATTTCTAGTCATAGACGTCCCAATGCTATTGGCCCTTTTGCTGCTATTGTGCTGCAACAACTTCTTGATATTATAATTATTTTTATAAACAAAACTAGGTTCTGTCCCTAATACACTAACCAAATTGGGGTTACCCTCCAGAATTCTCCAATTCCTTTGAACTATTTTCTTGATTAATGTACAATCAACAGTCATGTCCAAAGTACAGACTGAGCCCCCCTTACCATTTTTCTTCTTATCAAGAGTGTTAATTCTACTTTGAAATGGTACCCTGAGAATAGGGGGATACAGCTGTTCCCTATTGCTGAGAACATATTGTTTTATCTTCTCAAGATGTTCAGCGGCATAACCCCTTTTCAAAAACATATTCATTATCACTTCAAACTCGTTTAATAAATCTGAATCCTTGGTGGTCATCCTACTAGTACATATGTACTGCCCTGTCAGACACAATATGCGAGAGGTGCACTTACACAATGACATCGCAAGTTAATCTTTCACGTACAAGTTGTCAAAACCATGCACACAACACCCACCTCGCATAGCACACATGCATACACCAACATATGCTGAGGCACTTAAAAGCAATCTTCCTAAACAACAAAGATTGCCTAGACCACCCATTGTCTAGCTATGCCTCAGCAAGCCCAAAGGCACTCGGGGGGGGGGGGGGCACCACACATACTGTCACTCTTGGTGGAGCCCCAAGCACTAAGCCCCTAAGGCAAGCAAACACCCTTCCCAGGACTCTTGTTAATGGGGACTCCATTATAAGATATACTGATGCCCCTCTAACCAGGCTGAACAAGAAGCTAACTGTTAGTTGTTTATCTGTGGCCAGAATCCACCAAATCATATACAGTAGAGAGTCTATTATCTGAACGTCAGTTACCAGAAACCAGCCTTCCAAAGTTTTTGGACAGGAAAAATCATGAAGTCTGAATATGTAAACATTATATTTATTTGCTTGAGCATGTTTTTTTGAGCTTGTAGCATGTGAAAAATATTCTTTACTGTCAATTGGAATTGCTGAATGGTTGAAATGTGTATTCCTGCATGCAAAAAAAAAAAAAAAAGATATTAGAAGTTTTTTATCCGGTTATATGTTTGATTATCTGAACAATTTGATTATCTGAAGTACCCTAGGTCCCAATTAGTTTGGATAATTAACTGTCTACTGTATCCAATCATGTCTTTACGCCACAGGTACCAGTATGATTCTATAATAGTCCATGTAGGTGTAAATGAAATGAGATGTACCTCCCTGGACTATAGAAGAGAGACATTATGGAGCTTTTAGACTATGTGCCTCAGGCTGGTATGAACCTAGCATTGAGCAACATGTTACCGTCACCGAGGATGATGCCATGATATGAGCAAAAAATGATTGATTTTAGCAACTGGCTTTCTCTCTGGTGTCGTTCTAAGGAAATCAAATACTTGTCAGCTTGGGAGTGCATGGTTAACAGACCATGTTGCTTTGTCATGGATGGTCTGCACCTCCCCCCTCTAGGCTTTGCAGTACTGGCCAAAACTTTATTCACCCCATAGTGCCTTTTATAGGCAATGTCAAATTTATAAATGTACCAACATAGCAAAATCAACTCAACTGAACCTCAGGGTGTGGGAGTGGACACGGAGTATATGCTGCCTTGTCTGTGCCAAAGGCTAAGATCTTTCAGAGTGAGTGCAGAAGACTTTGACAAAAGGTATATGCATGGTATTTTTATAGACAGTATGGCACTGATGAGTGCATTGCAAGGCCATAACATTTTTACATGGCCACTACAAAAATATTAAGTATACAAGTCAAAATGCTTTAATGTACTTTTTGCTTTTGTGTCTCGGACCATCTTGATATGACGGTTTCTGTAAGGTTTACCCAACTCATATCTTTACAGGTTGTGTTTTTCACAGAGGAAGTGCATCATTAAAATGAATGTGTTTCCTGTCATGCCAACCTCTGTTTCTACAGCTCTCCTCTTAAGCAGCTGATATTTATGGTTCCCCAGATTTTCAATGAAATTATTTTTTCATAGCTGTTCCAAGTCTATTAAAGGCCCGTGAATAGGTCACTTAAAACTGTATATGTAGCTTTATTACTATTTTCTGCAGATATCAATCTCCAATGAAAATCCACAGTTTCTTAAAGTTTGTTGCAGTAAATAAATTTTGACTAAATATATAAAAAATAGTTACATAATTCTCAGTTTGTGGTTTGTAAAGACTGAGTCAGTTGATTTGCACGTTAATTCTTCTAAAATTGCTGCAATCATCCTTGGCTATGTGTTAAGTGATTTTGATCTTGGACATATTGGATTAAACAATTGGTGCCAGCAGAGGTGAAAATGGCCCTGTTCAACTTGATGAGGCACTAACTACATTGGTGTTTGGTTTGACAGTGATTTTCATTTCACTGAATGACAGATTTAAATACAGAGCTGTTTACAATGTCTTATTCATTTCATTGTATGTATTTATTTCATTGTGCTAACCTGTGTAATGTAGTCATACAATCATCACAAAGTAGTAAATGCAAGCATTGTCTAGGTGCATCCTGTGGATAGATAAGGATTGACTTAATTGCTTGGAGGTGGGTATGCTCTTTTCTGAAATGACATGTGTCACTTTCTACAGAATTCAGCTCAGTTGTAGAACTCAGCAGTCATGATGGAGGGTTGGATGAGAGGTTAGTGCAGCTTTTTTTTTTATAAATTTAAGAACTGTACTTTTTGCAGCTGGTGATAGTGGAATTATAAATGACTGTCATGATTTGGTGTAGGTGACTTGAATTTTGCAGTAAGGTTTACTAATAATGGCTATATTTAGTTTAGGTTGTATGCAGATTTTGTGCAAGTCATTTGTAGAAGCAGACAGCTTTGTAGGAGATGGTCACTAGAAGAATTAATGGGACTTGTTTAGACTACACACTTGGACATTACAGTAAGTGGATGTTTCAGTGTTTTAGAGATTCTTATTTCAACTGTGAATTACTGATGGCGTATCTTGTGTTTGATGTAATTACTAGAGAATTTTAAGTAGAAAGTATATAGTTGAAGTATTTCTGGTTTCCATGTTTTATATTTATATAGTGTAAAGTTTTGTAATAAAGGTTTAATTTGGTAAAGGTTGCTAGTTTTCATTGCACTCTGTGCATTTATTTTGGTGTTTGTGTTGTGGGGGGCTATTTACTATGGTAAATGGCTGTTGTTTTCCATGATTGGTTGGGATTCTGGTTTAGCAGGTGTACCATGTTCTTTTGGCTTTGATCTGCAGGAGTTTTGCTCAGCTGAGAGCATGTGATCGTTGTTGAAGGTTTTTGTGTGTCATTAGTTAGGTATTTTTTTTAATATTTATTTTTTCCTTTTTGTGGATAGTGACAATAAGTTTAGAACTAGTTTTGATTGGCTGTAAAACCTTGACTTCTGAATTCACCTCCCAGTGCTATATGTGGGAGTAAGTATGGCCATGTTTTATTGCTTATATACTGTGTAGGTCCTGCTGGCTCTGTTGAAACAGAAGTCTGCTTCACACAAAAACGTGGCTCCATTAGGACATTGTGGTATATGCTTACAAGCCTACTGATGGATGCTGCAGTTTATTGTACATTTTTATGTTTTGACAGATTATTTAAATTCTCTTTAGTTACTTATGTCAACTCTTGCATTTGGAGTATATGTTGTAAGATAGGAAGAAATAAGTATGAATGATGTAGTTAGTGTATTTTTGTGCCATGTTTTGTGCATAAGCAATAGGTTCTTAGGTTTATATTAGACTAATGACCACCAGGGCCTTTACAAGCCTAGTCGTGCAACCCAACCCAGTTTTGTCCTTGAGTTCCTTAGACTTCTGCATGATGTAGTATGTTAGTAAAACAGTAGATAAGGGTTGCGTGGGGGATATGTTAGTTGGGGATTAATTTACTTAGTACTAACCTCTCTCTATCAGAGACACAGTGGCCAGACTGGGGAGTAGTTTCTTTTAAATGTGGTCAGGGGATGAACTTTGCTTCATGTAGATGGGGAGCTTATTCCATAGCACAGAGATCTGTTGAGATACATCAGTCTCTCCAGCATGTTCAGTTTGTCACAGGCAAAGTTCAGGTGTTTTGATGTAGTGTTTCTGGTGCTGTTTGTTTTGCAAATGTGCAAGAGATCCATCCCAGCTGGATCTGAGGATATCTCATATGCTAGGCAAAGATCATCCGTCAGTAACCTGTAGGAGACTGTACAGATACAGGGCCTTAAGGTGAACTGTGTAGGACAAAGTATTTGACTATTCATACCCTGGGTTCCCCTGGTGAGGAAGATTTGAGGGTCTTCCAGCTGCTGCAAGTGCTTGGTGGGGTACATACCAAAGAGGTTATTGTACTCAATAATGAGTCTGATAAGGGCTGAGTATAGTAGTAGTATAACTTCCCTGAACTTGTTTACCATACCTTTGCTTATGATTTGGGTGACATAGAATTATTTTCACACTAGCTTATCTATGTGTTGGTCAGAGGCCAGATGACTGTCTATATATGTTCCCATATTATTAACTATCAAGTCAACTTTTAGGGTTGTTTTATCTATGGAGTAATTAGTCCGGATAGACAATTTCCCAAAGGCACTATAATGCACTTCTTCATGATGAGTTTTAGTCTGTGGCTTTGGCACTAATTTTTTATTATCTTTAACTTTATTGGTAGTATCTGTAAGGGTTAGAAGTGCACTGTTACTAATATGGGTATAATATTAGAACAGTACCTCGTGCTTAGTTCTGCGCAGCTTTGGACATGTCGGTACTGATTGACACTCAAAATGACCATGGAAACCCCAAATGACTGGCAGGCATGCTAATTCACATAGGTTCATAGGTTCATAGGTTCATACTAGGCTATCTGCCCAAGGACATTTATAAGCCTAGCCCAGAGTTTTGTGGCTTTCGCCACCCCTTTAGTTTGGAGGATACTATGCCCATTATTTTGCTGTGCCTCTGTCAAGCAGTGACACTGAGATAATCCCTGGGGTATATCTGCGATCTCCCATCCATTGGTCAAGATTTCTCTTTTGAACACAGCCAGCGAGGTACTCTGCCTCACATGTACCGGGATTTTGTTCCACAGCATAGGGAGTCTCTGGGTGATGAATCTGTCCCTCCAGCTCGTCCTATTAATAACCGTGTCAAGGTTTAGGTCTCCCGCCCTTGTAGTTCTGAGGGATCTGGATTTTTTGAGGTGAAGCATGTTCATCAATTCTGGGTTGGACATGGCCTTGTATGTCAGGCACAGGTCACCTCTGAGCAAACGGTAAGCGACTGAATAGATCTGAAGTTCCTTCAGTCGGGCAGCATAGGACATATTTTTGAGACCCTTTATCCTTTTGGTGAGGAACTTTTGGGACCTTTCCAACTGCTGCAGGTGTCGTGTCAGATACATTCCGAATGGGGCATTGTACTCAATCATTGGTCTGATGAGTGATGAGTACAGGGGGACCATGACTTCCCTTGATCTAGATGTGAATCCCTTCATGATCAGGTGGGCAATGTAGAAGGTCTTCCTAACTACTTTGGTGACGTGAGTGTCAAATGAAAGGTTACTGTCAACCTGGGTACCCAGGTCCCTGATAACCTCTTCTGTGCTTAGTGGGTTGCCGCCTATATGGTAGCTAGGGGTAACCTTGTTTTTCCTGAAGGGTATGACTATGCATTTTTTGGCGTTTAACTTTAGGCCATGGCTCTGGCACCAGTTTTCCGTTTCTATAAGACCCTTTTGAAGGATATCTGTGTCACGTCATGTCCATATTACTGACATGTTTTTAATATTCACACCTGATAATAAATTCAATCTTAGCAATGGTGAGGCACAATACGACAGAAAGCACTTTCAAACCCTTAAATGAAAACGCCATTCACAACTGCATTAATTTGTAGAAATCACTGCAATATCCCTCAGAATTCCCATTGTTAACACCTAAAAATACGAACAATGGTTTCCTGCACATTCAGTCGCAGGGTACAGGGGAATCTCACAAATGGCCGGCATGAATTACCCCCACAGAACTGTAAAATGCAGTGAAAATTTTGTGGACCCTGGGACAGGTACCCATACCAAAGCTGTTCAGGCCATGTGGTCTCGTTGCAAGAAACAGTTCAAGGTGATGAATAGGACTATGAGGCACATGGTGGAGAGTCACTTGGATGAGTTCATGTGGCATGCAAAATGTGGCAAAGAGGAGGAAGATCTGTTTCTATGCCTGCTTGGACACATTAAGGACTTTCAGGATTCATATAGCAGCAGTTGGGGTTCATTGCTGGTGTCCAGAAGAATTGCAGCTAATGAATTGTAGTAATGCTAGTTTGACGAGTTTTGTGAGTACAGTAATGCAATATTTTTTTAATGAAGCGGTTTTTAATGTATGTAAATGTTGTTGTTGGTACCTCAGTCTGAAATGCTGTTGAAGGGGGTCCGTAAATAAATATGATTTTTTTTAACATACGCGGGTGTTGTTACCTTTTACTATTTAATCTGAAATGTTGTGGAAGAGTATCTGTAAATAAGTTGATTTTTTAACGTACTTTGACTTTTGCATGCCACTCAGTTTCAACTACTTTTACTGTTTAAAAATAAGATATGGCCATTGATATTCATTATATTCATTTTGTATATATATTTCATTCATTGTCAGGGTGCCCCTAAATAATAAGTTGATTTTTTAACATGCTTTGACTTTTGCAATGCATTCAGTTGCAACTGCTTTTACTGTTTAAAAATTAGTTATGTCCATCAATATTCATTATATTAGTTTCGGCACAGAAATGAATATTCAACAGCTGCTCCATTGCCAGACTGGAGGCGTGGTTAAGGCACGATTTGCTACTGCGAGGTACTGTTCTAATATTATGCCCTAATATGGGAGATGTGAAAACTGCGCTGTATGAGGAATATGAGTTCTTCATGCAGGAAATAGTTTAGCAATTGTTTTTGAGTCCACTTTTCAGATATTTTAGAGAGGGTGAGTTTCACATAATGGTTAAGGTCTTCACTTCATAGACACAAAATACAGGGTTTGATCCTGACCTTGGGTTATTGGTTAAGATTAAAATGGCCCTTCAGGGCAATTAGCTTGCTATTCTCCTATGAACCTAAGATTACTATAGGTCTAAAGTTAATGATGTCCACTGAATTTCCTCTCTTGTGTAGAAAGATAAAGTGTGATTTTTTTTCCAGAGAAGGAACATGGTATTCCTGGACTGATCTAATTATAAGGATTGAGACAGGATGGGCAATGCTATTGGCTGCTATTTTAAGGTACTCACTTGGAAGGTCAGCAGCTGAAGCTGAACATGGTTTGAATTTTGAGTTGTTTTATGTATAGGATGAGGGCACTGGTTTGAAAGTGAATGTGGACATAATGATGTGTCTGTTGGGCAGGGGAAGATTTAGATGTGAGAATCATTGGTTCAGGACACTATACTATCTCTGAAATAAGATCTGAATACTATTGCAGTTTTGAGTGGTGAATTATTGGGAAGAGGAATTAGAAATGAATTTCTTTAATGGTTGACCAGAATTTTTTTCTGGGTTGTGTTAACTATTGTTATGAATGTTGTTGCACTATAGTTTTTGTATTCATTTACTTGCTTTACAGATGTGGAACATTCTGAAGTTTGCAAGATAGTGTGATATTTTACATCATGCCATTCTTTAAACATTTTTTCTTTATCCTGCGTTAGCATTCTACTCTTTTGGTATAGCCAAATTGCATTTTGTATTTAGTTTCTTCCTTCTAGAAGGTGCAAAGCTATTTAGGAGAGTTGCATTGAATTCACTTACAGCACCATCTAAGTGTAGGAATTTTAAGATATTCTAGTTAATAGATGACAGGGTAATAATGAATATGTCTGGGTTAAACTTGGACAGATTACATGTTGTTTTGTAAACATACTATTTAAATGGATGTGTGAGTTGTATGGTTTAATTTCTTCAACTCTTTTGGGTTTCTAATATTATTATGGAATGGGTCCCAATCCTAAGTTAGGGTATGACTGAAGTTCAAGACATTAGTATTGTTTCAGTCTTTGACATTAGCCAAAATTGCTCTTTGCAGCACCCACAATGAGCCTATCTTTGATTTCTGCAATTTATAAGAATTTACATGTATTATTAGCATATCCAAATATGACTGCAGATTCATTTTTTAGACCCATTGGTCCTATTGCTGCTACTGTTGCAGATGTCTGGGTATGTTTCATCCACATTGCCCTCATTTCTGCCTGTACATCACATCTTGATATTTTATGACTTTGTGTCTCACTGTGAGACACTGTAATCGCAATGTGCAGCAATTTCAATGATGATTGTTACTTTTGTCTTTTTTTATGAACTACAATACCTGGGTTTCACACATCTATTTTTTACAGAACCTATATTTGCCTGCTTCTCCCACATGTTCATTGGACTTTGTAAACCAGTATGTAGGCAGTCCACTGTCCTGAGCTGCCATTATTAACCTTTCATTGTTTGGGTTCAACTCACCTCTCCTTATCCATTCCTGTGTCAAATCCTGATCAACATTAGGTTATTCCAGGAGATCTCATTACTTGCCACTACATTTATGGCTTTTCCACATTTTCTTCCTTCTCATCTGATCCTTCACCTTACATCATAGATCACATCCTCTAAGCACAAGAAATCTGGAAATAATGGGTGGACAAAGGTCCAGAAATAGGGACAAATTTTAAATATTGCTCTTAGCATTACAAAAGTTGCTAGAATAACAGGATTTGTGTTACAATTGATTTTTCTGAAGGATATGAAGTCTGAATCTCAAATGTTTGTCATTATTTAGTGACTTCAGTCCCAAGTGATTTGCTCAAAAAACACAAATCTTATGACGAACAGATAAAAAAAAATAAGTCAAAAATCTAAATATTCTGTAAAAATTTAGACAGTTGAGAGGTATGCCTTAAATTCTTTCTTTTTTTTGGCACATTCTGTTGCTGTCTGATTTCTGTCTACTTCTGATTTGATTTCCATTTCTGGTTGATAACTGAATGCTTCTGCTAATCTAAGCAGTTATGAGGAGGCCTATACCTCCTTCAGAGCGTGGAATACATAGGTTTGGTATACAGTGATTTTTATATATCATTTGGTAAGTGTGAAGCATTTTTATACTTTTTCTGTTCCACTGATCCAATACCTTTAGGGGCCAGTAAATTACACCAAAACTGTAATTTAAAACAGGAAGAGCAAAGTGGTTTATAACTTCGACTTTATTCCAGAATGTCAAAGCTGTTTTCAAGATTGGTTTTAGTCTTCTGGAGTATTTTCTATACAGCTTTATTTGCATTTGTTAACATTTTGTTGGTGATCCTTCATCATTTCCCAAATATTTAGTGATTCCTTCTAGCTCAAGTCCCTTTAGATCACAATCCTGTCGCAGACAGATATTTTCTTGGTACTGCAACTTTCCTGCACATTTACCAAGATGTCATTTTTATATCTGAGAAAGTTTTGACCACTTGAAGTTGTGCTTTCAGCTCCTCATCTGATAAACTATACAGCTGTAAGTTATCCACAAAAAGTAGATTATAGAAGTATTTAAGCAAGGTTGCACAGGAGTTCGTATTCAGCTTTTTTCTGTCTACTATAAATTAGGTGCATTTGTGCAGCTCTGCTTACTTCCACAAAGTTCAGCAATGCTTTACAGATGTTTCCACTGCATTATGAACTATCCAGGCTAAGATAAACATATTTTCTGGATTATTTGCACTTCCTTTAGTCAGTGATCGCTAGTGATTGGAGGCATTTTGAAAGCATTTATTTAACTTTTTGCTGAAAAAAAGTATTAATTTCTCTGGTTTGCTGCTTTGGAGTGTTTCATCTCTCATTTGGGTATGTAAGGTTTATCATCTTGCCTGCACTTCATTGCCAGTACATGTAATCAAGTGTCTGTAATGTGAATTTTGAAAGTCATGGGTCACTTTATCAGTGTGCTGGATTGGGTAAGCTGCTGTTGTATTTTTTTTAATTATTTTTTTCATTATTATTTTCTCCACTCTAGTATGATAATGAACTGGTATGTATAAGATTGGGATGGAGGAAGTTGGAGCTGGACAACTACAAAAAAAAAAAAAAAAAAAATATATATATATATATATATATATATATATATATTTATTTATTTATATCTTGTTTCTGAAAGTATGCTCTCCACAATGAATTTTCAGAAAAGCATTACTCATTTTGTGTTTGACTCAAAGCGGGTAAACCCAGACACTTCACTGTTGTAAAAGACCATGGCAGACTTTAGATGTATTGCAAGAGATTACATTTCTAATCTTATGTGAACTCCTGGGCTTTCCAACAGCAGAGATGGGTAATGCGTCTGTGTATGTGAAAGTTTTGCCTGTTTACTATACATGCTCATTTGTTTCCATTGCTACATTCATCAGCAGAAACCAAATGAAATACCCACAGTCCAACCCATTTATAGTGGCCATATATTTCAATCCTTATAAATGGGTGCTATGAAAAATAGTAGAACACATATACAGATGTGATCTCCTATGGCATTGGGGCTGCAATGCAACTACAACAACCTGAATTACAAGGTACATTAGTGCCCATAGGCTATGTACACACTTGGCATGTTATACTGTATGCCAAGTAGTAGTGGGAGTGACACCTATGATCCAGCATTCTCACAGGTGTGTTACTTGTATGATTTCACAGATTCCATGGGTAGAGGTTATAGCACAAAAGGCTGAAATCTACCATATGTCAGTGGGTCACCTATGTATCGTGTACATGGTACATTCTGATGTCCTGGGTTTCTTACGGAGAGGTTTTACAGTGGCATTCTTCCAGATACTAGGTGCAAAATTAAGAGTAATACACAGGTTGTAAATGTGTTTTAATGGGGTTATGATGCTATCTGTATAGTGATAAACTGTGGGAGCAGGTTATCAGTATTGGGGAGGCTATCCAATTTAATCTGTTCAAGCATGGGTTAGACGTTATTGGTGTTAATGTTCTGAAGTAAAAGGAAATGATTTATAGAGAAGAGGTAATAGTTTCAGATGCTGTTTTGTATTGACCAGAGAAAGTACTGGATAGATTACTGAAATGAGAAAGGAAATCAGAGGCAGAAAGTTGAGTATATGGAATTCATGGAGGGTAGACTCTTCCATTCTGTACAATGGTTGACCTCATTCCTGCAGTTTTGGAGTGATTTTATTAGTGAAGCTTGGTATGATTTCATCAAGTGATTTATATGACAACTATAGCTTACTTGGCAAGACTGAGTTGCTGGGTGTAATGCTGTATGATTATATTAGTAGGAAGTGCTTTCCAAGAATACCATGCCTTGTCTCGGAGTTGTAGAAGAGCTTTAAACTCATGGGTTAATCATCTGTTAGGTTTAGGTTTGTATAGTCAATTAGATTACAAGGGTTGCAGGAGTTTTACATGTCACTCATTATAGAGAAGAGTAATTCTGCAGCAGTATTATGGTCAAATGAGCTCAAAACTGGTGACAAGTCAATTAAGGATAGGCTGGATTTGTTAGTTAATGCTACTCTGTGGTTTATTACAGGAAGACATGATCTTTAGGGGTACATTTACATATAGATGATGGATATGAAAACTAATGGTGCAGTGGTCACTGAAAGATGATGGGTGGATGGTGATGATTGAGATAAAAGAAGGTTTGTTAGTTAATACGAGATCTAGGAGGGAATATTGAGGTTGCTCTAGTAAGCTGAGATATGAGCTGCGTGAGGTTGAACTGTATTAGAAGAGTATTCGGGTTATTGGAAATGGGACTGAACAGGCTAAGATTGAAGTATGAGATTTGTGATATTTTTGTGGAGGAAGTATTTTCTTTTATTTAGTTATTTAGGTTGAGGAGTGAGGAAAGCCATGGTAAATATGTTACAGCGAGATGTAATATAACATTCTTGTGGGAGACTTGTATCTTGGGGCACAAGTAGCCAGTTAGAATAATTGTTTGTGCAAGTGTTTTCTTTAGCAAAAGTGTGACTTGAACAGAACAAAAGTTCCACCTCTTTGTCTTGCGCCTGGCCTGGGCTCAAAAAACTAGTTGTAACCAGGGAAAATTTATGTAAAGAAGGATTGGTTAGCCTTAACCCATGATTCTGTGATTGCAACTAAACCAGGCTTATGTAAGGAAATAAAGAAATTAAACCAGGTAAATATTTTTGTTCTTATACTTTGTGCATTGATTAGGATATAAGAGAGTGGAGATGAACCAAGGTTAGATTTGATATTATCTCAAAGAAGCTGTAGGAGTAAGACTGGTGACATTTTGTAGGGATGCTTGGGCAGGTGTATGTACACAAACATATGACATAGACACACACACATATATATATATATGTGTGTGTGTGTGTGTATATATATATATATATATATATATATATATATATATATATATATATATATATATATATAAAAATATAAATATATAGAGAGAGAGAGGAGTAACTAACTGTAGTACTTAAAGTGATATGTTAACTTACCATAACAGTAGTCATTCAAAGAGAATACAATTGCAGTATTAGCACCCTCCCGTCTTCATCCCTTTCCTACTCTTTCCAGACTGGAGTGGAATATTATAGCAATAACCCACACCTGGGTGTGGGTAATTCTGGATTTACCCACAGTTGGTGTGGTTTGGTCACGAGGGCGAAACCCGAGTGGCCAAACAAAGCCAACCGTGGGTAAATCCAGCATTATCCACACCCAGAAGTGGGTTATTGCTATTATACAATGACATTATTTAAGAAAAAAAATAATTACTTTTCTTAAATAATG